>NC_051176.1:235039000-235306316 GCF_013339695.2 Rhipicephalus sanguineus
CTATCCCAAATTTATGGTGCTGTTACAGTATATTGCCGATTATAAGTCGACCCCCCAACTTACAACCCCTTCTAAGGGAAAAAAAAGTTGACTCCGAACACAGCCTCATGCTGCGGCCATATATCACGAGCAAGTTTTTCAGAAGAGGGAGTGATGCAAGGAAACATTTATTTGCCCGTGAAACATTGCTTACGACTTGTCGTCGCTTGAGAGAAGGACGCAGTCACAGTCATTTTCATCGTGTGAGCCACTACTGCCGCTCGCCGTCGGAACGGGGGCTGGTGGTCGTGAACCCAATCTCGAATCACCTCCTCAATGGCAGGGTATCGTCCAGACTTCGGTCCGCGAAAGGAACGAGGTGTAGCAGCGCACGCGAAGATCTTGGTCCTTTGTTTTCTCCATTCCCTCACACACTTTTCCAACACATCAAACTTGCACCCTGCTTCAACGTTGCTTTCCGACTCTGCGTAGAGGATCGCTTTCCTCTTGAAAGCAGCGCTGTACTGTTGCCGGCGTAGCGATGGCATCTTGGCGTCTGTTTGGCAGCGTCGCAAATCGTGCACACCACTGCTCGCAAGTGAAGCGAAATGCAGAAATGGCGAACAGGCGTGTGTGCAAAAACACTCGAAGACGCTTGTGGGCGCATGTGACTGGTCATGTGGTTTAGTTCCCCGCGAAATGTTGCCAGCCCACACGGACGCCTATGGTTTGTCAACAAATCGTTTCTATTGTATGAAAACAAAACTGCAGGGCATATCGCAAGGTAAATTCCTCCTTATTCATAGAGCATCGTTTGCCCTCTATCAAAGGTTTGAAATGCTGCTTTCCAGACCGTGTTTCCCAAGCAGTTCGCATTAATGCTGCGCGGCGGTATTTTGTAAACGCGCTTTGTAGTTTCGTCTCGCGTGGTTTCGCTATAGTTTCGCGATCGTCGTGGCAGATCGCAAAAATGTCCGGCTTCGGAAGCAGCGCGCGCGTGTTGGGAGATAGCTGTTGCCGCGACTCCGCTGCCTCTGCGGCTGATGTTATCGATGCGTCGAATAGCAGGAAATCCGAGGATGATGATCTTTCGTCGATCAGAGTCGAACACTATTCCGCCTATAGGTCGACTCCGATTATAGGTCAACCTCTGAACTTTGGAAGGTCATTTTATGAAAAAAACGTCGACTTATAATCGGCAATATACGGTAGTATGAACCTTATGAACGTGCCAAAGTCCCATGTTTGCAAGTTTTGTTCACTTTTACTGCGTCGCAATAGCCCAAATACAAGAAAGTATATTGAAACCTGTGATGTCATCTGTCACTTGTCCCGTTAATCGGGTTGGCAATCGCCGGGCGGATTCTAAGGGCTGGCGTCACGGCCCTCCGAAAACGCACCACGAAAGCGCGGACAATTTAGGGTTAGCCCTTTGGTGCGCCAGCGGACGCCGGTTGTGGTCCAAAGACAGAGTCAGAGCCGAGAGTCGATAACACAAACGAAAACGAAATATGTTCTCAGTTAAGGCAATACAAATAACACAAACACGTGCACACTCGGCTGGTACCAGTTACAACTTCACAATATAATTCAGATGGTGTTTACACAACGGGAGCTAAACAAACAGATCACACGCTACGAATGCAATCGCATGCATTACAACTATTCAACGACAGTTAAAGTCCTGAATAGATAATGGCGTATCCAGTCCACAATACTTGGACGGTAATCGAATGCTTCTCTTCAAGGAAACACTCACGCCAGCTCCAGCGTTGATCGTCGTAGCTCAACCGTCGTCGTGACTTGTCACGGCTCACACGGTGTCGTCATCGGATTCTTCCAATTCGACGAGCGACTGACCGCACACCATTATAAACACGTCTTCTTTGGCTAACGGAGCCACACATAGCGTAACTTCACCATCACCGGCCCGACTGACTCACTCCTTCACTGACTGTCGACTCCCTTCACTGACCTCACTACCGTCGATTGCACGCTTTTATCCCTTCTCCCCCCGGTTTCTAGAAGCGTCGGGATGTTTCTTCTGCGTGCAGTACAGCTAAGCCTGGGGAAAGGGCGAGAGCTTTCTCGTAGGTTCGAATCGCGGCAGCATCACTCGCGGATGCGTCCCCCCTTCCTTCTAGAAACATCCAGGATTTGCCGGGCGTTTGATCGCGTCGTCTGCGCCTGGCTCGATTGGGTGAGGAGGATGCGGCGCGCCGGCGTCTTTTGATACTTGTTTTTTCGTCTTTTCGCGCTTCTTGGGCGAGCGGTTCGCGCTGTTCTGTCGCGCAGCTGCTTGAAAGCGGCTGCGCGCGCGCTTTATAACACGCTAATTTGTGACATCATCTCTGTACTTGTTTTGGGTTTTCACTACAGAGTTGTAAAAATGTAAATGTGACCTCAATATTTTACTTTAGTTGTCAGTTTCATTTTTCTAAATTAACAGAAAGGTTTTGGAAGGATAATTTATCAATCTAAGCTGAATTAATGTTTCTCTTTTAGTGTCCCTCATAATTGCCACTCATACACTCATTTGCTTCCTCATAATTCTAATTTCCACTGTGTAACTCTTTGTGCTCATACCTTGGCACAGGCTACAGGTCACTGCCCTTCACCACAGTCAAATTCTAGTGCAGCAGCTCATCCCTTCGGCTTTACGCATCAGTTCATAGTAGGGTCATTATTTTTCCCCATATCTTTTTATTTTTACATTGCTGTGGATGTCATAGCCATAATTACTGGCTCTTCTTGCCCTCCTGATTTTTTCCTTCAGTAAATTTTTTTAAAGAGACATCCTGTGTTCGTAGCTTTTTTTTTTTTTTTTTTTTGAATTGTAAATTGAAACCTACACTACACAGTATGTATCTTGATGTCATGAGTTCCACTTTGTTGTTTTTCTTGTGCAGCGTGTAATTCTTGAGGTATTAGGAACTTCATATTGTTAATTTAGACACAACTTTGTTACTGAACTGTAGATACTGCTATGGAAAAAGAAATATGCATACCAGAATTATCTGAAATATTGTGCGTGCCAGAAAGGAAAAATGAAAGCTGTAGACCAACTTTGGGCTGTATAAAACATTTTTTTCAGAGAAATGGTTCTTATGCGTTTGGCATGTTATTCATTAAAAACAATGTTCTTGCAGAACAATAATAACAGAGATTTTCCTTGTATAGCGCTCTACATTTCACAATTATAAACAGTATCATTAGTTGTGTCAGCCTTCTGGGACTGATGTATACCTGCAGATGTGATACTTACTGAAGCCAAGGGAATATCACTTGAAGTGTCAAGATATTTTGGATCATTTCAGTTAATATTATTTCGTCCTCGCAAAATAAAAAGCACCTTTGACTTGTTGCTCAGCATTTAACATGCATAACTTAGTAAACAAGATGATGCAACATAGCCACTATTGCTTTTGCACCATAAAACACAACATAACTAATTAGCAAGCAAGAGCGTTACTGCAGTTTTATTAATTGTTAGAGCGAACTCAGCTAGAAATATTCCACATGGCACAGTCTTACCGTAACTGGGTCACATCTCATTAGGTCACATCTCATTAGGTCACATCTCATCAGTCTCTACTATGGGTCGTGAAGAACTTGACAAAAGTTTTAAGTAGGGTGTCCAATCTTCTTCTTCTTCTTTTTTTTTTTTTTTTTTTTTTTGAAACTCCGCTGTAACTTGTCAGATCATTTTGACCACTAGAGACAGTCATTCTTACTGATACTACTTTTTGTTTCTTTTGGCATTGTTAATACACTAAAACCTCAATATAACGAACACGAATATAACGAAATATCGGTTATAACGAAGTGAATGAAGAATGGTCTTGCAAGATTTACTATGTTAGGAATATATGATTATAACGAATTTTCAGATATAACGAAGTTATTTTCGTGTATTTTTATTTATTTATTGAAACCCTCAGGGCCAAAGGCATTAAAGAGGGGAGTGGTTACAAATAAGAAAACAAACGACAGAAGAACAAAAAGCAGATAGAACATCACAGTAAAAGGCATGTAGTTAGTATACAGTTTTAGCTAAATTAACAAACACAGGTAACGTGTTCACAGACAAGTGATAAACAATAATAAATAGTGCACTAAGGTTGCAAAACATGTATGTAGAAAAAAAAGAAATCAAGTCCTGGGTGGCTAACAAGCACTCATGTTGCAAAAGCAAACAAGAAAAAAAAATGGGAATCAGTTTATAGAATATTAGTTAAAGCGGCTTTAAACAACTGATTATCATGAATTGATATGATGCCATCGGGAAGGTGGTTCCATTCAATGGATGATCGGATAATAAATGACTGAAAGAAGCTTTTTGTGTGACACGTTTCAAGACCAATCTTGTGACGATGGTCGATTCGAGGCATATGTATTGCGGCTGTGAAATGAGTTAGTTACGGAGAGTTGGATGGTGGAATAGTTTGTGAAAAAGGACCAGACGCGTGACATTACGACGAGAAGATAGTGATGTGAGTGAAAGATTGTTTTTTATAGCAGATACACTTCAGTTCGATTGTAGTTACATAAGATGAAGCTAGCTGAATTATTTTGCACGAGTTCTAATGAAGATATCAACTTGGCAGTAGTAGTATCCCAAATAGCGCATGCATATTCTAATTTAGGTCGTACAAGGGTAGTATAAAGAAGCTTTTTTAGAGATGAAGGTGCAGTTGAAAAGTTATGGCGTAAATAGCCTAGGATTTGGTTAGCATTCCGAATTACATAGTCGATATTGGTGTTCCAAGATAAGTTAGTAGTTATATGTACACCTAGATATTTATAAGAGTCAACAAATTCAAGGGGAATATTATGAAGGTAATAAGTGTGCATGCTGATAGTTGAACGGGACACACGCATGGCTTGCGTGTGTCCCGAGATGTAACTTCGTTATAATGTGGTTTGAGTGTAGATTGGTACACTAAGTGGGTTCTCATTCATACCTGCTCAGCAGTGGTTTTACTGGCTATATTCTCACACACACCCACATTCATTGACACTCACTTAAGCTCCCACTTGTGCCCACATATACTGTGCAAGAGTAGCTTACATTCATACCTACTGGCACCCACTAATAATCATACTGTCATCCACTGATACTCAGAAGCACCCACGTTTGTATTCATTCATGTCTGCTGGCATTGTCGCAGTCATTCAAGTTCATGTTCATATCCACTCACTCACTGTCACCATCGTAAATACTTCCCGTGTTAACTTTATGTTCCACCTCTTCATACTTACGTCCACGCAAACTCGTAACTCATTCCTCTTCATATCTACGTCCAATCACGTACACCTTTGGCGCTCGTTGGCACTCTATCCTATGTCTTTGAAACCACTGTGCAGCGAGTGTGAGCCTCAGCAGTTGTGAGTGAGTGTGCCACTCCATGGTGGTGTTTTGTATTGTTCGTAGGCTAAAAGCAAATAGCCTTTCCGGGAGAGGTGGGGGGAAGGGGGTTCTTTTTGGGACTATGCATTCTTTGTTTATTCCTTGCTAAACTGGACACACCACACATTGGTTTCTGTTGTTGGCATTCATGCTTACAGTTAGTGACAGCAAGTCTCGCATTTCTGTTCCTTACTTTGCTTATGGTATCTTATGTGTTGACCAAATTACATATGTGCAGGGAAGATGGTTATTGTTTCCTCTATTGTTTTGATGCACACTTCATAAGCACATTTGTTTTAGACCGTTATTGTCACACACATTTTATTCTTGTACTTGCTGTGTTAGATGTAAAGCACAGCCAGAAAATTTTGGCACTAGATGCCTGTGCTGCTTGCTTGTTTATCCTTTTTCTAGCATAGTGTGGACTCAAACGTTTGCTTATTTAACATCTTTGTAGTGTCTCCTAAAACCTTCTGTTTATCAAAACACCTATTCTTGAATTTGCTGTGATGTTAGCCAGTGGCTAGAAAACTAATAAAATTTCAGCTTATTTAGCTCTATGTTAGCTTTGAGATGCTATTGTCCTATGCATAAGTTTCATGTACTAAGCATTCATTTGAAATCCTGCTTGTCTAAACAATGTACAATGATCTGTTATTAAAGCCTAAGCTCCGTGCGTTAATTTTTGTGATTGTTAAAAATAATGGAGCTTTGCATTCTGACTGACATAGTAACTTTACGGCAAATAAATAGAAATTCATTTGGCTTTTATCTACTTCTTGAAGTTTCGCAGTCTATTGAACTTTAAAAAAAATGTGGACAAGAAATATTAAACTTTTAAACACTTGTAAAAACTGTGTAATCATTGGTAAAACTGGCAAAATATTGATTGTGCTAAGGAAAATAGTCAAATGGAACGGATGACAGCAAACTTTTCTGTCCACTTGAATTTTAAGGTGATGCGATGGAAACTATTGCATTGCTATCGCAAATAGTGCGTGCTCACATAGTAAAGAGTTTGCAAGAATCAGTCATGGTTTTGTATTCAAGCTCTGGCTTTTGTTTTTTTGTCATTTTGCAATTGAGGTATTTAGTATTGAGGGAAAAAATGCCTTTTAAAGTTTGTCACTCAAGTCTCGGATATTTTGGTCAGTTAAGGGAAACATATTTGCTGAACAGGTTGACTAAAAACTTGGTAGTTTCAGGCTAAAATTGACCAATCGCAAAAATGCAGCTGTAAATGCTTCAACACTAGCTTTAAAGACACAGGTCACAAGGGCATCTAATTGGTTGGAAAGAAAACAGTCTGCTCTGACAGGCCTTACACAGCGTCTGCTTGGCTCATGCGAACCATCCCATGTTTTATTGTAAATCTTGCTCCCTTTTTTAAATAACTTTTCAACTAAAGAAATCTGCCTGGGTGGGACAGCAGTGTGGAAAGAGGTGCTTGCTGTAGGTTCAGTGGAGCAGTTGACCGAAAGGCATGTGCAGGAAGCCATATGGTGGTTCCATTATGGCTTCTTGAAAGGTTCAGCTTTTGGGGAAGAGAGATAGCAAAATAAATAACGAAACGCTGTAGAAAAAATATGAGGACAAGTGAGAGCGCAACGGTTGAGTTCAATGTTACCATTATTCAACTTTTGGTCTACCTCTGTGAAACTGAATCCTGAGCAAAGAGTTTTGTTGATTACTGTCGTGAAATGGGCAAACTACGAAAGCTCAATTAACCCTTTCAGACGCCACCTATGAAGAACTGTCTGTAAATGCGCCAAATCTATGCGACGTTGTTTCAAGGCACTCGATGTTCTATTGCAACAAAAATAATGTCGTAACACGTTAATTTATGCGTGTTATAGTAATCATTCCTAATTGGTTGGTAATTAAATATCTATTTATTCTGAACCTATTCATGCCTTGTTTTTACATAAACAGAATCAAATCTCTGGCTAGAAATATAGTGCGAATTCGTTTTCAGTTATGTCAGGTTTGTGCAAAGAAAAATTATACTTTATACGTGGCTTGCGGGAATCGGCACATCGAACGACTCGTCGACCGTGGTAGTACCTTCAGAAAAATAATCGTATGCAAGAGCGCACTGCAAAATGAAGTTAAATGAGGACAATTTTATTATGCAGGAGGTTCAATTCATCCAAACCTCAATGTATCTGGCTGTTCCGTAGCCCCTAGTCAATACAAAGAGCAAATACAAGTGGTGTACACAATTGTGTACATAGCGTCTCAAAGGGTTAACTTTCTCGGTATATCTGAAAAACCATACTATCAGTATTCAATGCGGCCTTTATTGTACAGATGAATGGAAGCCTTGCTTTGTAATAACTAAAAAGCAGCCTATGGCTGTTGAGCTTGCTTTTGTTTTTTTACTGCATGTTGGTTTGCTTTTGAGCTCACTTTTTTACTGCTACTAATAATTTTGTTGGCATATTTAACCTGACAAAACCCAAGCAACATTCTGCATCGAAGAAATTTAAAACAAATTGCTGTTTTTTTCTGGCCATGATGAGTACATTAATACAAAAAATACATGTATAACTTTGGCTAGTAATTCTCATGGTAATTGATAGTAATATGTTTGCTCCACTGTGTGCAATCGAAAACCTTTGGCATGCATATTTTATATATACACACACACACACACACACACACACATACATACACACATGCAGTGAAATCTCGTTGATACGTTTTTCATGGGAACTAAAAATGAAATGTATTATGCAAAAATCCTATTAACCAAAGAGGTTTAAAAAAAAAAGAGGAAATTATGCATACTTCGTCAGCAACTCACTTTTATTGAGGAACATTAAAGTAGCTGCGCAATTTGTGCTGCGCTTTGTGATGAAAAGATTGCCTGGCAGTGATCTTTTCGCCACAAGACCGACGCTGCTGCGTTCTCAGCAGCTCTGCAACTTGCAGGTCGTGGCTTGTTGTAATGCAGTATACCGAAGAATAAATGCTGATTTCTAGATATATTGGTGAAGATCCACGCTCGCGGCCGTATTATCCAATCTTGGGCAAAAATGTGATGGTGTTAAAGGCATAAAAATGCATTCTTTCCAGGGAACGTTGGCTGGTAGTAAAACTTGAAAAACATATTGGGCCGAAAAACGTATTATGCAGAATCGTATCAACGAGATTCCACTGTACAATTATGGGTGCTAAAATCAGGTTTTTTTAAGGTAACAAAATCAGTGTATCATTAATAATAAATTGATCTTTGTGGGTTTATGGGACACACTTGAGGTGATCTATTTTTATGGTTTCTGAAAGGTAACAGAATAAAACATCTGTATTTGGGTAGTCCTTACTTTGGCATAAACGTGACGGCTACATTCCTTTTACTGTAGTCACCAGATAGCTACTCTATACCTGGGGACAACATTTAGAACCGAAAAATGCAGCGCCCAGAGCTAGTTTCTAAAATAAATGCCATGTGTAGCTCTTGTAGTGGAAAGTGATTTCACATAGACAATTTTAATTTATGTTGTTACCAGAAACGGCTAATTGGTAGTGGCTTACAGTGGCAGCAGTTGTATGTGACAGTGCTGGTTTCTGATATCTGGAGAGTTTTCTGGGGTACAGCCTTATCACACGATTGAATCACGTATGCAATGTGATGTTGCTGAGTTATTTTTTTTCATGTTTATTCATTTTTTGCCTTGTGAATGAAGTGCAACGCAATTTTAGAGCACATAGCCTAGTGTTAGATGGCATCAATGCTAAGGAGCCTCAATGCTAAATTTACATTTCAAATGTGACTGGATGCATCACAGAAAGCTCGCAAAAATAGCCATTTTCAATACCAAAAAGGGAGTGCTGAAACACCTCGAAGGTGGTTTGCCTAGACCTACATCACAGCAAAAACCACCAGGTACATGCAATGTCTGCTTAGGTGCTGTTTGAAGGCTTCTAACAAGAAAACTGTGTCATTGCTAGTTCTATGGTCTCGCCAAGTTTGTTTTAGCAGTATATACTTCTCACTCCTAATGAATTTCGCTAAGTGAATCTTTGTTTTAGTTTACCTTTCAGACATAAGTTTTGGATAAGCTATGATGGAGCAATAAGAAAAGAAATATGTCACAAAAACATAACTAATGTGCATAAGTGTAAACCAATAGGGCCTCATATGGTCATTTAATGGCATGACACATTCATTAACTTTGTTACTGACATCTTTCCTGGAAAAACTGCAAATTAAAGATTTTTAAGGCACCAGGAAAAGTCAGGGTATGGAAGGGGGTAACGGCTCTGTGTTGGGTCCCGTCACACCAGCAATTTATTTGGTCCCAAACAGTCAGTGGCAGTGCCCTGTGAGCCAATGATGAAGAAAGGGAGGGTGAGAAGTCTAGAAAATATCTATAGCGGCACCATTAAGCCTATGATGAAACACAAGCAGTGTGACTAGTTATGGATGTGCCCGACAAAGGCAAAATAAAGATCACTTTTCTTGTTACCGTTTCCCAATGTAGCGATATCTCTCTTCTTCTGCCACAGATTGCTTTGGTTGAAAAGGAACAGTTTTTGGCTCTTGCCTGATCGTGTCACACACCTTGCGTGAGCCAGCCTGGCAGCTCACAGAAGTTATCCTTGACAAAATCTGAGGGAGGGAGAAGGGGGTTAATGAATGTAGTAAAAAGACATTCTATTCTGCAGCTCCTTGTGGGGAGCACTTTTTAGTGTATAAACGATTAATGTTCTTTCCACCTGCTGTTTTGGCATGTTCTCGTCATTTATTCTGCGAGTGGCTTTTAACACAGAACCATACACCTTTCTTAGCAGGCCATAAGTGGAAAAACATTTCTTTTTCTGCTGCCAAAGCAACTAAAAACTAGGAATAAAAAAAAAACAAGAGGTACAGACACTTGCGTGCTTGTCATTGGGGGAGATGGCGTGATTGCTACCACATGACTCCGCTCTGCCAGTAGGGACATGCAGAATGCATTGCCTGCCTTCTCTTATCACTTCTGTCGGAGTGGTAAAAGAATGTTGATACCTTTAGGTTTTTCTGGAGGCCTTATGTAGATGGAGTGAACATTTCCTCCTCTAGCCAGTGCTGTGGCTCATAAATTGGCAGCAGTGATTGTAAAAATGTAGATAAGCCGTAAGTGCAAAGGCTGAAATGAGCTCAGTTGGCTGGTCATTTCGTGTGTGCTATCTCATTAGGTTAATGTTCGTTTGAGGGCTTGCTGTCTAGTGAAAGCAGGAATAATGAGATTATGCATTTTATCACTCATATTCATTCTATTCATCACACCAGCTTTGTGACGGCAAGTGCTCGTGGTCATAGAGAGAGATGTGTTCATGTTTGCGTGCATGTGCGGACACCACGCTTGTTAAGTTCATTACTGAGGGATTGTTCACTTCAGTATACAGGACGCGGCGGCCACATTTTAATAAAGGCTAAATGCTAGAGACCCGTGTACTTAAAATTTAGGTGCACTTCAAAGAGAACCCCAGGTGGTTGAAATTTCTGGAGCCCTTCACTACAGCATCTCTCATAATCATATTGTTGTTTTGGGACATAAAGCCCCAACAGTTATTATAGCTACATCCTTTTTTTTCCTTTCATTCTTCTGTAGCTCTCTGGAAATGTTTACTGTATAGTTGGGAGATTTGAAAGTGTTAGGTTGCTAGATACCCCCCTGACAGAGTATTTTGTGTTTATGGTGAACACTTAGGCATCTTTTAGAGGCATCATTATTTTGCAACAGGAGTCAAGCACAGTATCTCTGGTGCTATGACAGTTGCACGCAAATATTTGAGATTTTATATATCAATTGATAGCTTTCATTTTTGAATCTCTACCAAGATTCGTATTTGAAAATTTTTAGTAGTTGCTCGTGTTTGATCAAAGAGTATACCTATGACAGTGTTAGCTGACGAAATGAAACTCCTGGGAAAGTAATTTACTTTAACTCCTTCACGCTACCTCAGATAACTTTTTGGGGGCTAACCATATTCATATTTGGGTATGTGCTGCACTTCACGATGTCTTTTTAAATGAAAGGTGGCAAGGAAGGTAAGAGAACTTGCTCTATTTCGTTTAAAATCCTTGAAGCGATTCACACACCCAAGGATGAATGTACCTACCGACTCGCTATGCTTTCTATCCTAATGCAAGCCAAATTTTGTAGCTAATTTTGCCAAGTCTATTCTTAATTATGCTGCAGGAAACACTCCCTCTGTGCAACAGTGTGAAGGATTTGATAGTTTTCCTCTCCTCTGACCATTTCCTTGTCTTAGTCAAAATGCCTTGATCTCTGGTCGCTTTAGGGTACATTCATCATTGAGTATTGCTGGGCTTTCAGCAATAGGGACTTTTAGCTTGTACGTATACTTTTTAATGTTACTGTGTTACCGGAATACCGAATTGCGTTTACTGTTTTACCAGAACGCAAGTTTTAGAAAAGTTTTCGCTCCCCATATGTAAACGTTTGCGTACGTACGTAAACGTATACCTTTACGTTTGCACAAACCACTAAATGGTGATTGCGACTGCATTCAAACTATATTTAATGTAGATAATATTGAATTACCGCTACGGAAAAATCATATGAGAGGTTTTTAGCGTGTGCAGTATCTCGGTATACGCAAAGGGTGTAGGGATACTGGGTTACCAGACGATGGTGTCGACATCTTGTGACGCTTCGTGCAACTACAGTCATGGACGCGTTTGTTTTCGCCTAGTGTTTTTGAGTGAAAAAAATTATTAAAAGGGCATCTCATTCGTAATTATGCCGCTGCAGTGTAAATACTGGAAGTGGAACGCACGATGTTTCTGCAATAACAATTTTGTGCTTGCCTGGTTCATATTGGCCCTGCTAGATGGCACCACCTGTCCAGCCTGTCAGGGGCTTTAGGCTTCTCACGTTTACGGCTTCGGCATTATAGGTCGCTCTAGCTTCGATAATCTGGCTGAAGCAAGGTGATCGCAATTGGTGCTCGCACTTCAGCTTATTTTGACTCAACGGCTGGAGTCTCCGCAAAGCGGATATTGCGAGTAGCCACGAACAAAGGTGGATTTGCGAGATAGGGCATAAACCTAAAGTCTATCCGGCGAGTAGTTTACGTTTCGTAAAGGCCTGTACATGCGCAGATTCCTTCCGGTTTCCGGTAACACGGTAACATAAAGAAGTATACGTACAAGCTAAAAGCCCCTAATAATTTATAACTGCTACCAACCAGTAGCACATGATTTGAATGAAGGTATCAGCATCCATGCTGTAAAGATTGGAGGCTGCCTTATGTACATATGTATGATTTGGATGCAGGTTGCACGCCTGAAAATTCCTCCCAAAATGAAATCCTGGCTATACATTACTGGCAGTAAATTTGTCTTGCATTGGCATACACCTGCCCCTATTCATAACAGCCTGCTTAGAGTAAGCTATCACATAATGCGAACCTGTTTGATGATTGAACAAATTTTGCAAGTTGTCTATGAAGTGCCATCAACAACATTTGCACCGTACCAGTTAGGTTGCAGTGAACTGAGCAAATCTTTGTGGCAATGTCACGATTGCTTGATGTGAGGTACAATATGTGCAGAAGTAATGCTGCTATCTTACGCATTCAAAATCTGGCAGAAAGGCATGTTCAGTGCACAAAAAGGCTCCAACTCGAATCTTGGCAAATATCAACTTTCGAGGTTACTTGAATAATAATATAATAATATCTGGGGTCTAAGGTCTCAAAACCACAATATGATTTTGAGAGATGCCGTAGTGGAGGGCTCCTGAAATTTCGACCACCTGGGGTTCTTTAGTGTGCACCTAAATCTAAGTACACAGGCCTCAAACATTCTCGCCTCCATCGAAAATGCAGCCGCCATGGCCGGGATTCGATCCCGCGAGAGGTTACATGAAGTCTCTACACTTGACAAGCAATAGAATGCATATAAACTGTATGTTCACTTCGTCTGGCTGCCAGAGAGCAACTGTGGTATCGAGCACACCATAAAATAGGCCAGATATGCAGCCAAGAATGCAACTAAACCACTGCTTGTATCAGGTCAAGGGTGATGTATCATGTCCCACCAGTTTTCTTGTATGCATCTGAATATTTTTGTGCACTAAAGATACTTGCACTCGTCAGTGGTATGTGAAACCCATTCCATGATGTAGCGTGCTACGGCAACACATAAAATGCAGCATCAGCTCGCATCTCCTTCAGATGCTTTGTACCCGCTTGTGTAAACAATTTATTTTTGCTGTACAGAATTTGCTTTCAGTGACTAGTGATGGCAAATAAAAGTCATCAGACATTGAGCTTTAGTTGAATTTAACACGTTCCATAAAAATTGAACTTGCGGTGTGCTGCATAATGTTAAAGATGATCACTTTGGTATAGACACTGCCCCATTTAATGCGATGTTCCAAGTGCAGCCAACGATAGCACTGGTGAAAGAAAAAAAAATTTATTTCTCATAATTCATCTCAAGGGGATAGCAGCCGACACCTGGGCATCCTCAACATCTTCCCTCCCCTGTTTACCACACAGGTGGCATAGTCACAAATCTGAGTGTCTATACATCATGTTTAGATGGTGTTTTAAAAAACCTCTCTCAAAATAAGGTCGTCATTGTGATGGTTGAGCTAGATCAGTCTGAAAAATTCTGTCTTGCATTGCGTTCTGTATTTCCTGGCTGGTGTGAGTCTAGTGTTGTCCCCAAGTATAGTTAATTAGCTATTAAAGGGAATCATTCCTGCGTGAAGACATGAAATAACCTTCATTTGAGGTTTGACTGAGTTGTAAGCGTGGTGCTTCTGTACTTGATATATTCTATCAAAATGCTTTCTGAGGGATTACATTTGTGAAGTTATGTTCTGTTTTGCTTTTCTTTCCAGCTGTTCAAGCTGGCTGCACCACTAGGTATGTTACTGTAGATAGCAAGAGTGCTGCAGCACCAACGTCGGATGGCACCAGGCCAAACATTGTTACGGTGACATCGGCACCTGAAATCCCCAAAGAAAACAAGCCACTTCGTTCTGGTTCTCTGGCGCTTTTTTTCCGAAAGGTGAGCATGACTGGTACTGATTGAAGGCTGAAATAGTTGATATGCACTTTCTTTTATATAAAGGGTCTCCAAACGGAAATGCTAAATCTGTGCAGCCCAATAAAGTGTCCCTTCATTTCTTCCTTTTTTGTTGCTTTAACCCCTTCAGGGTTTTCGCCGTACATGTACGGCAGAAGCTTCCTGGTACCAAAGGGTTTTTGTCGTACATGTACGGCGTAGCGTTTATTTTTAAAACGCGCGCCTTTTTCGATCATTTCTTTTGTTTGGCCTGTGCTGCCACACTTCAGGAATACGTGGAATTTTTTTCATGCGCCGATGTCTCTCCGTTGTATTTTTTTTTTCGCTTCCCAAAACGCCGCGCCGCCTATCGCTTGCCCATCCGAGCGCGTTCGCGGTGCAGCTGGTTTAAAGTGCGCGCCTTTTTCGATCATTTCTCTTGCTTGGCATGTGCTGCCACGCTTCGGGAACACGTGGAATTTTTTTCATGCGCCGATGTCTCTCCGTTGTTACTTTTTTTATGCTTCGCAAAATGGCGCGCCACGCGCCGGCTATCGCTTGCGCAACCGAGAGTGCCCGCGGCGCGCTCTGGTTTCAAACGCGCGCCTTCTCCCATTTCTCTTGCTTGGAATGTGCTGCCACGCTTCGGGAATACGTGTGATTTTTTTTAATGCGCCAATGTCTCTCCATCTTTTTTTTTTTCTTTCCAAAGAGGCGCGGCGGCTTGTAGTCTCGCATCAGAACGCGCGCACGCGGTTCGGCCTGGTTTCGGTTTCGTCCTTCGGGTGGTTTTCGCTTCTTGCGCCCGCAAAGCTGATGGCTGTTTGGTTTCTAATCTCTCAAAGGGTGACCGCTTGTTACTCTCTCGTTTATTGCACCCCGGCGCGCGATTACATCTGTTTCCATGCGGCGCTAAATTACACAAACGACGCAGCCGTGATTGCATTTCCTGTTTTGGGGTCTCGGAAAAACTAACTATTTGTTGGCGATAAGACGAAGTATTACTGTAGCTTTTTCACTCGTTTTCCTTTCCGGACAGGCGCACAACCATATTTTTCTTCCGCACGTGCGCTCACTGACGCAGTTCGCTTACGCTATGGAAGCGCGCGCCGGTTGCGCTGCTGCCGGTGAGTCGAGCAGCGATTCTTCCGATGTGGACTATTCCCCAAGTGCCGAATCAGAATCCAATCAGAATCCGATTCATTGGATTTCAGTTCGTCAGACGAGGATTTTTTGACGAGTTCAGACTCCGATGACGATCAAGGAGCGACATCTGAAACGCGTGCACGGGGAGCCATGCTTCAAAGGCTATCACACGCTGAAAAGTTTTTAGTGTATAGAGCACGAGCGTTTTTAACCGGAAACATACTCTGGTGTGCTTATTTTTGTATGTTTGTGAGCTATGTTTATTACAATGCATACTTTTTATTCATAAAAAACTGTGAAGCTTTATTTTTAGGATTCTGCTTGATTTTACTACGAATAAACCATGTGTATGTAACAACAAAACAGATTTTTTGTCACTTTACGGTCACGAAAAAAAATTTTAGACAATTTTTTTCTTAAATAGAATCGTCTGAAGAATTTATTTCAGCAATAAAAAAATTACACATTTTTGGACTGGATTTCGCGAAAAAATTCGACCCTCAAAGGGTTAATATTGCAGTGATATGTTGAATAATTAGAAGAGGAGAACAAATGTCAGAGCTAAGATTCTAAAATTTCGAGCCAAAACTCTAGTGCGAACACATCAGTGTAACGTCACTCATTTTAATGTATTTCTTCCATACTTGAGTTTGGAGGCTGTAGATTTTTGGAAACCTGCTAAGTTCATGCTTTTGGCTCTTCTTTAGTACAGTGCTGTTAATCTTTATCTGTAAAGAAAATAACTAGGCCCTAATAGATGCTGCCGAATGTCTTGGTGTTACGGCAAGCTGGTGCAGGAATTTTAAGGAGGTGTCGCCACTCCTCTAGCTTTTGCATGTCTTGTGGCTTTCCTATCTCCTTTCTTTTTCTGTAAGAGTCTCTTTTTTTTTTTTTTTTTGATAATGTGAAGGGTAATTTGTTGTAAATAAATTACATTTTTTCTCTTTGGTCTCTCTTGAAGTTAGAGTGGACGTCTCTCTTGAAGTTAAAGAGTGGACAAATTGCAGAGAAATCATGTACCAAGTTAGTTTTGTGGATTGGCATATAGATGAATATTCTCAGTGGTGTTTGTTTTGTCCTGAACTTCTTGAGGTATTAAATGACAGCTTATCATCCTAAATTACGAAAATGTACAGTTAATAATTGGTCTATGTGGGTTTATTTAATTAGTCTGTAAAATGCTATGCAACGTCACTGTCTTATTTTGCCTTGGCTTTCTTCTAAAATATTCTGGCAAGTTGTTGATATTTCTCTGGTAAATTTTCAAGTAGACTTGGTATTAGGAATGTCTGAATTCCTCTGCACTGTTTTGAGCAACATGTCATGATGTGTAATGTCAGTGGCATGTGATGTTTAACCTTTTCATTGTCAGGCTTTGTTGGAGGTGATGCACACCTAGTGTGTCTTTCCTTATGTATTATAAATGAACACGCCCCGCCGCGGTGGTCTAGTGGTTATGGTACTTGACTGCTGACCCGAAGGTCGCGGTATTGAATCCCGGCTGCGGCGGCTGCATTTTCAGTGGAGGCGAAAATGTTTGAGGCCCGTGTACTTAGATTTAGGCGCACGTTAAAGAACCCCAGGTGGTCGAAATTTCCGGAGCCCTCCACTCTGGCGTCCCTCATTATCATATCGTGGTTTTGGGACGTATAACAACACAAATTATTAGAGCCTATCCCGGCTTGTCATTAAAACCACGTCGCTCGAGAAGGACACTGGGTGCCAGGCAAAGCATCACCACCAATACACCGAATGTGCAGAGTGTGTGATATACAGCATCCTGCTAACCTGCAGAAAACAGTATGTCGGACGAACCGGCAGATGCATGAATGACCATTTCTGTGGACACAGCAGCAATATTCGCCAAACGAACAGTGGGCACTTAGCCCTTCACTGCTGCACGTGTGACACTGCAGATTGCGAACCCCTATTCGATAAGTGCCAGGTGGTGGGGAGAAATGGATCCTAGTTAAAGCGAGAAATAATTTAGGCAGCGGACATTGTTTAGTATAAGTACAAATGTGTGTGAGCATGGCATCCATCATTGCCTTGACGGAAAAAGAACTTCATTATTTGTCCTGTGCACATGACCAGCACAAGTGATGCAAGCTTTCATTGAAAATCCTTTTTGCTTTTTTGTCCCCTATGCTCCCTTACATCACATTCTCTATTTTTTCTTGCATTCTGCAGTAGACCTCAGTTTTACATCAGTGCTTCGTCTGTTGTGTTAGTTCCTTTCTTTCGTCTGTGTCATTTTCACTTTGTTAGCCTTTGCAGACTCAAATAAGATTCTTTTTTCTTTCTTTGGTAGAAGCGTTCAGTCATTTTGAATGGCACGATAAACAATTTTGCGTTTTGTGCGTATTAACGATAGAAATGCCAGCCAGTTATTTCAGTCTGCATGGGCTAGTCAGTGGGAGTGCTTCTTGTGCATATGTGACAATGAAGAATTGTGAAGCCAGTTTTTCCTTTTTTCTTTCACTAATTCATTAAATTTGGTACAGCAAAGTACAGTGCTGTGCCTCGCTAAAACTTGTTGAGGTACTGAGGTGGTTCCATTGGGTTAACACAAAGCTACACAATGCAGTGGGATAGAACCTTCCGAATTCAGATTTTCGACTCGTTTTTCATTGACAGCACACTTGGAAAGTGCAATTTTCTCATACTTAGATTTATTTCTTAAGTTTCTCTGCACATTAAAGGAATACCTGGAATTGCAGGCAAAAAAAATTTTTTTTTTACTGGAAAAATTAATCAAATTGTTAAAGAATCATCATGCAAAGTGGTGGGTGGTCAGTCAAAGTGGTGAGTGGCATTTCCCCTACCACCGTCATTTGGAAATCTCTGGTGCATAGATAAACTAATGTTTGGGAAAATGTCTTGTAGGTTCTGCTGAGGATTATAAATATTTGCTACCAGGATGCTTTTTTTTTGTTCGAGTAGGCCGATATTAGTTTTGTAGTGTATGATAAATCAAACCTTACATTTTTGGTGTCTACAGCATTAAGAGTTCCATGAGTATGACCTGTGGAAAGCCTCAGTTAAATTGTATCCAAAATCTTCAACAACCAGCACAGTAGCGGACAATGGATAAAGAAGGAAACAAAGACAAGCGCTGACTTCCAGCTGAGAATTTATTGAAAAATGCACTGTACTATATATGCCAGCATACTACGTCACATGAGCGCATGCGCATGAGGTCATGCAACAAGCGGCAAAAAGTGAAGTAGAAAAATCTTATCGGATGTAACAAAATACAAATGCACAAGAAGAAAGCAACGAAAAGCATGTGAGAGGTGTGTACCATGGTTACCTTTTGTGGCATGCTTTTCGTTGCTTTCTTGTGCATTTGTATATCGTGTATTGTGTTATGTCATAAAATTTTTCTGCTTAACTTGTTGACACTTACGCGACTATGCGTGCACAGGCCAGCAAAAAATTTGGAGCTCACTCAGACTCATTCATGAAATGTATTTTGTCCTTAGGGCTCACTCGGACTCAGACTCACCAAAATTTTCCTCATCTGGACTCGCTCGAGCTCAGGCTCACTAAAGTTTTCCTCATCTGAACTCACTTGGACTTAAACTCACCAAAACATTACTCACTCAGACTCATGTCTTGATCTGAGCCTGAGCGAGTCTGAGTACTCATGAGTCTGTTATCGTATATTCAACTTTTTCAACCATAGCATCAATGCTTTTTTAACACCAAAATCTCATAATTGGTGCTCTGCTTGGTGCCTTTTAATCTTGTACCTTAAAATACTAGTTATCAATGGTTGTAATCCAGTAAGAACAATTTTACTGAAAGAGATGACTTACACAAGATATCTTTATCAACAACTTTCCGTGAAAGATTTTGCCGGAGGAAGGTCAAAAGAACCCCCCCCCCCCTCCTCCGTAACTCGCGCCTTAGATCAATAAATATTGAAATGGTGTATGAAAGCTAATGCTTTGAAGTATGTGTGAGTAGCTGTGAGTACTATAAACATGGGCCGACATAAGGCAATGTTGAAGTTAGTCAATTGGACCATATCTCGGCAAAAAAATGTGGAGCTCACTCACACTCACACAAGAAATATATTTCGCACTTTGGGCTCACTCTGACTCAGACTTACCAAATTTTCCTCATCTGGACTCACTCAGACTCGTGACTCAGTGCGAGTCTGAGTGAGCTTGCCGTCCTATGCGTGCGCTCACGGTATTTAGTATGCCGACATACATATATGTGCGTTTTTCAATAATCCTCAATTGGAAGTCAGCGCTCGTCTTTATTCCCTTTCTTGTCCGTTGTCCGCTACTGCACTGGTTGTTGAAAACGGATTACCAACTAGCCTAATCTCAAACCTTGTATCCAACACTAGGTTACATTTTGATATGTTAAACCAAGTGTTCTGCATAAGTCACCTATTCAAACTGGTAACAACTTGTTTAAGGCAAGAGCATTCCTTTTCTAGTGGCTGCATCCAAATGAAGCTGCAGGATGCTTAAACTAAGATTGTTCTTTGTCTTACTTTATTATTATTATTATTATTATTATTATTATTATTATTATTATTATTATTATTATTATTATTATTATTATTATTATTATTATTATTATTTTGCTTTCTTAACTGTCAGTTTCATCAGTACAGCCTCATCAGGCAGAACCATGAATATTAAATTATATCACCTGTTATGCAGCCTGTTCAAAAATTGTGCCATTTGAAGCATGGCTTCAGACATGAAGAAGGGAGATTGTTCATGCCACAAATAGCAGAGGTTGCAGTTATGTGGTATCACAAACCATTCAACACCATGTCGCTCAGCTTAGTTTAATGGTTGAAGGTTGACTGTGTTGTGGAAAGCTGCCAAATTATCCCTTCATTGCGCAGTGCTCTTGGAAATACAGGGGAAGACCCATTTTTCAATTTTGTCATATCGAGTGTTGAGCTGACTTTAATTGTGGTGCCACTGTCCTGGTGTGTGTGTGCATGTGCTGGGTTTGTCTGGTAGCTAGGGGTCACCAGGTCAGATTTTTGGACGGGGATAATCTTTTTCTTTTTTTCACATCCTAAGTTGCACTGCACTTGGCACTTGTTTCAAACTGGTCACATTTACATAATTATTCTGAGGAATCGGGTTGATTGAGCTACAAAGTGTAGTGTGTAAACGAAGCTACAGAAGGATTTTCCAGAATACGAGACTGTAAGGGACCTCCGGTCAGTTAGTGCATAAACCAGTATTGAGCAGCAAGGTAAAAAAACTTGTAAAACATACAAAAAAATTTAAGCATGAATAAATCGTCAATGAATCGTACAAAATTACTGCAACAATACAAGACAATACTGCTAAAACAGAATATGAGTATTATATAGTTTGCAAGGAAATTAATGGGACTGAGCAAGAATACAGAATATGAACTACTAGTAGGATATATTTGTTGCATTCTCAAAGAATAATGAAAGTACTGGATCGACATCTATCAATCCTATAAAGAATGAAGGAGACAAAATTTTCTCTCAATGCTCCTTCAAAGGACGCTTCACCAGAACTCCATAAGAAATTTATGTTATGAAATAGAAGTTCTGAAGCACGATGGGAATGTTCTACTTCTGGAATTTATTGAATGGGTGAAGTAATGGCGAATGACAATTATGATTACAGGAGCTGATGGCTTCTTCCGTTGCCTCAACCAGCAGTGCTCCTCTGTTTCCACCTATGCTGTAGCAAACAGCTCATAAAATGTTTACGTAATGAGTCCTTCCCCGCACACTCTTTCTTTCTTTTTTGTTGCGGGCAACATTTCAAATAGTGATTTTATGTGCTATGCATTTCATGGCAATCCTTGTGTTGCTTTATTGCTGCTGGCTATTCGTGTCCTGCACCATGACCTTCTGACATTCACATTGGACCTGCGACGTGGTAGGTGAAACCCGCGATATTATTTGCTGGCAAGTAATGCCACAGAATATTTAATGAGCAGTTTTCATAATGCACATGGATGCCCTCTTTTAGTTGTCACCACATGGTTTACACACTGAGCTTTGTTTTTAATTGGTTATGTTAACTTCTAATAGTGTATGAAGGTGTACCCTGTCATTTAATGAAGACGTAAGCAAAACATTCTTGTAAATGTTTGTTTTGTTAGCACGTCTCAACTGAATAACGGAACATTTATGAGATTTTTTCTCCTAAAGTCTTTTATTTTACTCCTTTTGCCAGGTTTACCATTTGGCAGGTGTGCGTTTTCAAGACCTCTGTGCAAGGCTGGGAATCCTGCAGAAGGACATACAGCTCAAAATATGGACATGCTTTGAGCATTCTATTGTCTGCCACATTGATCTCATGAGGGACCGACATTTGGACCAGCTCATTTTGTGTGCAGTTTATGTCATCACTAAAGTAAGGCTGCAATCGAACTTTTTAGCTCCCTTTTTTTTTTTCTTCTGTGGGGCTTTGTGTCAATCCTAAGATCTTTGCTTGCTAACGGATAATTGAAAACAACAGTATGAAATATGTTGTAGGCATTAGACCACTCACATTTCTTTAGTATGTCTGGAGTGAGGGAGCAGTGGCACTGATGAAGGCTTGGGTCAATTAAAGGGACACTAAAGGCAAATATTAAGTCGACGTTGATTGTTGAAATAGCGGTCCAGAAACCTCGTAACGCTGCTTTTGTGCCAAGGAAGTGCTTATTTTGAAATAAAATCACGTTTTTAGTGGTCCGCATCGCGTTAGCGCGCTTCAAATCTCCCGCCTGAAAATACGACTCTCATACGTCACTGCTGCCATGCCCAACGTTGCCCGCTTTTACTGCGCGGCCGCCGACACTAGTAGCAGCCGAGCGGAAGTAGCGGGACCCACAGTAGCAACAACGGCGCTGCGGCAAAGACTTGCTCGGATGGGCACATTCAAAGCCGTCACCAAGTTGCGGTTGGTCTCGTAATCCTCAGTACGAAAGTGCAGCGAGCACACACGCAGAGGTTTTGACTGTTTAGCACACTGGCGCAATGGCATGACACTAAGCCACTTCGAGCGTAAGGGTTCATTCCGCGGCACCCAGCGAAAAGACACACCGGTTTCCTTGCTGCAGCACTGGCGTTGTGCACCATTCGGGCATCCGGCAATATCACATGCATGCGGCATTTTGTCGAACTTTCTGTCAGAGCGACCTTCACGGGCGCGCAAAACACGCACGGCAGTACGCGATCTCGAAACTACCACTGAGACGGGCGAGGCACAGTTCGGCGAAAACGGAACCTTTGAACCACGCGCGCCGTTCCCCATGGCAACGCCACGGAGGTTTTGTTTTCCATGAATCAAGCGGAAACGGACAAACAGCATTTTATTACGTCTTTTGATGCTCGGAATGTTCTTTTTTTACTGCTGCTAGTTTGATTACTAGGGATTTATTGTAAGCCGACTTCCCTACGTCATCGGGATCACTTCGAAAATGTCCCACTCGTGGCGCTCGTCATGTGACACATTTAGCTTAATTTCTCGGTAAGTAGGGCACTGCTGTTGATAATATTGCCGTTTTAGAAGTTGTCATACATTGGGCTTTCACTCTGACATAAATTGTTATTTGCCTTTAGTGTCCCTTTAAGCAAGTGAAAGTAGGAAGACAATAGTTAGAGGTGCCTATGTGTCATGTCTTTAAAGTGGTACTGACACAAAAAAATTCGCGGCTGAGATAGCCTGGGGGATCGATTCCCATGAACATGCGTATATAATCTGCAAAATATCAACAGCAAATATAGCTTGGAAGGTATTTTAAATGAATTTTGAAGTTGCTACTTCCCTCACATGACCGTGCTGCAACAAGTTATGATGATGTCATAGCCGCCATGGTTTTTTGCTGCGTTCACTCCAGCAGCCTACTTCTCGGTGGCTGCTCCCGTACAACGCGGAAGTGCGTCACAGTTCTGTGTGCTGACGTGATCGAGCGCTGCACCCACTAGCTGGGGATAGTTGCACCTGGAGGCTTGTCATTTTTGAAACCGAAACTGACACTGGTCGGTAATGAGGAGCCTGTAATTAATTATCTGTCGCGCACTGCACCAAAAGATGTGCCGTGTTATGACTGACAGGCCCCCAGCAACACATTGCAGCAAAAAAACGCGAGGCCAATATTTTTGTGTCAGTACCCCCTTTAAGATACCAGATTTACTTTAGCCAGGGGGTAAATAAGACTGTGATATAGTACTTGCCACTCCCCCAATTGTATGGGCACGACCATAAATATCTCAAAAAACAGCCCTAACCCCACTGCGATAAAAAAAGAGAGAAAAAAAAAAGAAAAGGTAGAGTGTTTCTAAAGCTTTCAGGCCTTGAGGAACCCCAACAGCTTTCCGGAGTGACCACAAGACCCTGCCCGCTCTCCACCGATATAAAGGGTGGAGCACTTCTGGTCCTACGTTTATTCACTGCAGCCCTGCAGTCGTGTTTGTGTGTGGCCTTTGTTATCTATGATTCTTGCATGTTTTTTTTAATCTCAGTGAAGAACTCGCTATAACAAATAGACACAGGACCCCCCCCCCCCCATCTCCGCAGCACTTAAAGGGATACTGAACAAAATTTTCGCCGCCGAGATAAATGACTCAATTGAAAGATTGGGTGCTGAAATTTGTTGAAACAACCTTCATTTCAGCCAGAGACTAGCAGAAAATAATGAATTTAATGCATTTTTCGCGAATTGGCGCGTCTAGCGGCCGCGCCGCGAACTAGAGAGGAAGTGACGCGAAACTCCGCGGATAGTGACTCGCCAACCGTGCTCGCAGCAAAATCGCTTACCAATCGCCATCGCAAGCCGCCACCCGCTGCCGCGCGTCTCTGCCAAAACGTGTTTTCACGGTCGGAAAGGTGTTCTCCGTGCGTGTTCTCAACCGGCAGCCAACGACGCCATTGCCGCGCTCTCGGCCGTATATTTGTTTTCTCAAGCGGAGCTTGCGCCCACGTCTACGAATTTGCCGTCTGTGTTGTGTGCTGCTACGTAATGTGAACGGTGAAGCACCTGACACAACGCAGAATGCCTCAACGCTGTTCTGCGCTAGGGTGTGCCCTGTCATACCTTTCCAACAGAGCCGAAGCTTCGAAGGATATGGATTCGCGCTGCGCGCCCATCGCAGCCAACGTGGGTGCCTTCAAAGCGTGACTTTTTGTGCTCCGAACACTTCGAGGATAGTGACTATGAGTTACTGTGTAAATTGCTGGTCCCGGCTGCCGACCCACGTTGGGCTACGGCGGCTCGTCTGGATCGTCGTCCTTGCTGTCGCTTGACACAGCAGAACGGTCACACGCATATGGTTGTATTTGGCGCATCCGTTTTGGAGCCCTGTCGAACTCGGAGTCGCAATGACCGCTCGTGGAACCACTGTCACTCACACCTTGCATCATTGCGCTCTCGCGACACGCTCGGTAGTTGTAGCGGTTTTTGAGGAATAAGCGCTATTTTGTTTCCTATGTGGGGAAAAGAGGACAAGGCTCAGCGCCACACCAGCCACCCTCGGTTCTTGAGAGGAGAGGTGGAGAAAGGGAAGTAAGTGGCAGGGCAGGAGAGAGCGTGCCGGTTGCCCCCCTCTTGCTGGAGCACTCGACGTCACGTCCGCCGACAAGCGTAGTGGCATGCAGCCGCCGCGCTCTCACAATCCACTAAAAATACGGCCAACTGCTGAAATAAACGCTGCGTACAGGAACAGTCGTGTCGTCCGAGTCGAATGTAAGTGTTTTCGTAGCTTTTTCAAATTTTTGTTCAGTATCCCTTTAAACAGTTTCTTCATGCAAATGAAGAGTTGTACGCACATAAGT
This sequence comes from Rhipicephalus sanguineus, assembly GCF_013339695.2. Taxonomy (NCBI): domain Eukaryota; kingdom Metazoa; phylum Arthropoda; class Arachnida; order Ixodida; family Ixodidae; genus Rhipicephalus; species Rhipicephalus sanguineus. The sequence continues at coordinate 235,064,358 of NC_051176.1, forward strand.
TTTACTGTCAATCATGCTGTGAAATGGTTCTTCAGCAAACTTTGCCATAGTACATAGGTGTCATGCAGAAAAGCATACTAAGCGTGGCAAGAGGCCTCCAGCTGTCATGGGGCATAGCACATTTCATCTCTTAATTGCGCACCTTATAATTACGAGTTCCAGCAAAATCGCATAGGTTTAATAAGAACTTTATTGGCAATCATTCAGAGCTGTCTATGGCGTTGCGACAACCCTGAGAAAGAGTGAGTAAAAACATTCCAGAGTCCCCCCCCCCCCATGTCTTTTTCTATGTGACTATGGTACGTGCTTGCCGTCAAAAGGGCTTGGGAATGCTGTTATATCGCGGCTGCAGATTGTGAAAAAAAAAAAAAAAAAAACTCGATGCAGGATTGGTACCTTTATTAGAAATATATTTCCTTGTGTTTTTTAGTATAAGAAATCTGTCAAGGCTTCCACATTATGCACAGAAAAAGTGTTAGGAAGAAGTACTAATGCTCTTAGCTGTGGCGAGCCGCATTTGTGTGAAGCTGAAACCTAGTTAAGGGAAAACACTACAAAAAATGGCGTATGTCGTCATATTTTACACATATGCCACTTGTTCTATGCTGATATTCACCACTTATTGCACGTTTTTGAGGCACATTTGTTGGTCATTAAAATTGTATAGTAAGGAAAGCTGCGCATGCAACTTGTCGTGCATGAAGCTAGGGCCACTTATCAAGTGGATCAATCCAACCCAGCGATGGCCAGGAGGAGGGGAAAAGGGACATTGGCTGTCTACAAAAGACTACAAAAAATGGCGTATGTCGTCATATTTTACACATATGCCACTTGTTCTGTGCTGATATATTATGGTAACATCAACTCTGTTATTCCCCCTTCCCCATCCACCTTTTGTTTCTTTGTGCTACCAGGTTACAGTAATTATTGGGTGTAACAATGGAATTTTCATGGCATTTGACTAAAGTTATAAGCAGTTGTACAGCTGCTTTGTAAAAATTAGTTTTGTTTCCTCTGAGTGGCCCATTTAAAGGTGATATAAAGGTGACAATGTTTTATTGTTCTTTAGGTGACCCGGGTAGAGAAGAGCTTTCAAGAAATTCTGCACTGTTACCGGCAACAGCCTCAGAACAAGAGCCATGTGAGTGCTTGCTTTTTTGGCTTCTTTGCTTGGCATATGCTTGACATGCATGCTTTAATTTTTCTTATACCACAGGTGTATCGCAGCGTACTGTTACGAAAGAATCCAACACATAGTGACAACAGCAGTCGCACAGGCTCTAACTCCAGTTCACCTGTTCCAGTGGACAAAGATGATGGAGGTGGGTGGCTGCTTCTTACCTATTCAAGTTTTAAGCATTCCTTTCTTGCACTTCAATAAAATGAAAGAAAAAAGACTGTATAGTACTTTGCAGTTAGTGTGTTGTTATGGTATGTGTTCCCAACAGATACATGTTATCTAGGTTTTACGGTAGTGCATGCATGCTTGTAGGGATGTTTACCACCTTGGTTGGAAGTTTATTGTTAGGCACTTATCGTCGCTCGCTGCCACCTTTGGTCAGCCAATTTCTTGGTTACAATAGGCAGATTTTTCATTTAGCATCAAGTAAGCATGATATTTTGCATACCCTGACCTTAGTAGACATTACTGAGGGCATGCTTGCAAAATCTTTTGTGCGACTTGCTCACCCTCTTTTTGAAGCCTTAAAACAAGAAAAAAAATCACACCATCTCCCGCTAAAGGGGACCATGAGGCGATGCGAAGCAGCGTTTCGGTATGTAGAGCCCGCGTTTCAGAGGGGGAGTGGAGATGGGAGAGGGGAAGTAGAGAAAGGGAGAGGGGAAGGGGAAATGGGAAGTGGAGAGGGCTTGCGCATGCGCAGTAAGGGTGGTCACGCCGCACACCACCACCAGATTGAACTCCGCTATAAGATGCTTCACATCTAATAAGGGAAGCAGAGTGTGCGAATCATGTGAGTAAATATGTTATGCAAAAAAAAAAAACCAGAAAAGTTGAGATGGTTACCTCAAGTTGTATATTGTAGTGATTTATTTCATCTTTATCCTATCTTTTCTCTCCCCTGCCCTGAGCTTTGTCATTGGCTCAGATGTTTGCATCATTGTTATTGCTGGGATAAGGCGTTGAGCATGACATAGCAGTAAGAATGTTGAACGAAGCAGATCACTGCAGAATAGGCCTTTGGAGTGCACTTTTGTAGATGCTGTTCTCAGTTTTTGGCATCAAAAGGTAGCTTACAAGCTCATTTTGTTTGTGTTGCCCCCGAGTGCTGGTAAACATAGTGGAATCCTGATATATGAAATTGATTTTCTTGCAGAAAACAAAATGATCATAATTTTCAGCCAGGTGGGCCATTGTTTTATGTGAATTTCAGATAACAAACGGACTGAACAATTGAGCTCCACACGGTCATCCAGCACACTTCCCATGATGCTTCCCAACAGTCAGCCTCCAACTCCAACTCGCTTGGCCGGCACTGCAACGCAGTTTGAGTTTGATGAACGGGGTGACATCATAAAGTTTTACAATGAAGTAAGCCTGGTCGCTTTTTTTTAGTGTATAATAGTCGTAATACACTGCAACCTCATTATAACAAAGTTGCATTTGACACGAAAATAACTTTGTCATATCCAAAAATTCGTTATAAGCGTACATTTAAACCACTGTAGCTATTACCAAGGGTATTTTTCGTTTACATCGTTATAGCCGATAATTTGTTATATCCGTGTTCGTTATATCTAGGTTTAGTGTATTCGTGAATTTCCAGTAGCTAGAGAAAGAACTTTGCATATGCTGAAATTCTGGCTCGGAATAAATGGATTTGAACCCAGCAACTTTCATCATAATTTTTGTCTGTAAACAAACTAAATTATGAGACATGTTTGAAAGAAACATTAAGTAGGCCTGTGCAAAGAGTTAAATTTCATAATCCAGTAGAGTATGAATAATGGAGAAAAACAAAACCTGCCGGGTCTGGACCCTTGCGATGAAAGGAACAAAAGAAAGGGAATTGATGGGGGAGGCATTTATGTTAGACGCAAAGATGTCATGCCAACAGATAATGAAGCCAAGAAAAGCATAAGAGGCATTATTTGTAGCTCTTCGGTTAATGTTTAGTTACGAAATGAAAGGAATGTGAATTAAAGCGTATGCAACCTTCACATAATGCAAAAGTTGTGGGTTTGGTTCCCACCAGGACCAAGCTTTTTTTTTGTCCACTTTAGATCATTCTCTTTTTATCTCACGATTACTACACTTCTGTGAGAAAGTAAAATAATGCCCTCTATGCTTTTCTTGGTGTTATATCCTCTTTAGAGTCATTTTCCAGCCAGTATCTTGTGACGTTGAGGACACTTTTGTTAGTTACTCCATTTGTCATAATGAACATAGTATGAAAGATGGCGACACAGGTAGAAAGGTGCACACAACAACAATTACAGCCTCTACACTGTAATTGTTGTTTGAATGTTAACGATACTGCATGCTGCAGCACATCTTTGTTTTCTGTATACTTAAAAGTGTTACTAAAGATTAGAATTATTTCTCTTGTATTAGTAAATTACTCTTTTACTAGACCAAAAAACAGCTCTTTATGCAAGAATACGCTGGTAAAACTCGGAAAAAAGATTACAGATGCCATCACCACCTCGAGGTTCCTGTGCCAACTTACTGTAACATCTTAGGTTTGTTGGTGTTTGCTAGGACATACATAATTCTTTATCGCTGAAGCTAAATCACGTTGTGTTCTAAGGTAGCCAGAGGCTTAACATACTGTATTTACTCGTGTAATGGGTGCCCCCCCCCCCCCTCCTGATAAGTTGAAGCAAAGTTGGGGGTGCATTTATGATGCGGAGTAAATTTACAAAAACTTTTTTGGAATGAGCAAAAAATGCAGTAATGCAAAAAAAAAAAAAGCGTTAGATAGGTTACTTTTGCAGTAAATAAGCACGTACACTATTTGCAAACAGGTTGTATTGCAATAGCAATTATATGGATACCCCAAGCACATTTTTGGCATCACCATCATGTTCCATATAAAATCCAAATCGATAGCATCGCCCCTCACGTTGTATGTTCTATGTGTGAGTGAAAGCGCACGAGCACTACCAACAAATGCCGCTCAAGCAGAGATGAAATGACCCAGCCATCTCCGTCGTGCATGGAGATAGGAGCCGGATGGGAGGCTGCGCGGGTGCAGCAGGACATGCATGCTTTAACTGACCGAGCAGGGTCGTGTGTGCCGTACCCCGTATCTTTAGAGAGGATCACCAGTTAGTTCACAGCTTTGTAAATTTTGGGCTCTCATTGCGCAAAGTTTGCATTGATGCCTTAGGAAAGCGACCGGAGGGGTCGGCATAATAAAGAAAGAAAGAAGAGCACTGTGGTGAGAAGGCGGCATGTGTCTGCTGCTACAGTTGCTATGACATCCGCCAGATCGAGTGAAGTGGGAAAGCTGCAGCGCGACCATTTGCGGTACTGCAGGGGATAAAAGTTGGGGGTGTGTTTATTACATGGGTGACAAAAAATCCAAATTGTTGACAACTAAAGTTAGGGGTGCGTTCATTTCTTGAGTAAATACGGTAGGAAGTATAATAAAATTTTGCTGAGACAGTTGACCAAAATACGAAAAAGGACATTAAAATCCATCTTGTCACGCTGAAACTCAGGTGCTGAAGCTGCAGTGCAAGTTTAATAACTGAAACTTTGTGCCTCATTTTTTTTTCTTTTTTTTTTTACGATGAACTTATGATGATGCAATTAATGACAATAGAGTTCTTGGAAATTGACTTATCAATATTAATGGATGTAGTGTTTCACTTTAGTGTCCCTATAACATTGTGGTGTGGGTTTTCAGTTTTGCATTGTTGCTTGCTTCTCTTCTAGTGCAGCACTGATGTATTATGTTTCATTTTGCAGATATACAGGAAAAGAATGACGACATTTGCCATAAAATTCTCTCCAGATTCAAGCAAGGTAGGCAAACTTTCTTGTACACCAATGGCAGAAAAGCAGTGGTGGTCCAACTACGCCAAAGTTCACAATTTTTTGCCTGTTTAAACAGCAGCGGAGTGTTTTTGGTGTAACATGTTCTTGATAGCACACCAAAACACCACAACAGCATTTCCAAATTCCGTGAAACACCTCCTTTCTTCCTCTTTCCACTGATGCACGTTGTCTCGTTTAGGGAACCCTCTAACACTTTTCTATTCCTTCTTTTTTCCATTTTTGGCTTGTGTAGACAATGATGGACTGATAAATACAGCATAAATGAAAGCGATAGGGGCACACAGTGCAAGTTACTTTACTGAAACAGTCCATATACAAACAGCCAATATCATCAGTTGCAAGCATGTGTTGTCCATATACAAACAGCCAATGTCTGCCAGTTGCAAGCATGTGTTGGTCTGGTGGTCGATAGCTTGGCAGTGTTGTGTGCTGTTATCATGGCGGAAAACCTGAAAAAACGGACTGCATGGCATATGCGACAAAGATGGAAATTATTCGGCGTGTTGAAAGAGGAGAAACAAGTATGCACGTTGACTCTTTTGTGACCACGTAAAAAAGAGGCAGTGGAGAAGGGTGTCAGAAAGTTTTTTTTTTTTTAATCAAGTCAAAGCGCTATATTTCTGTTACATACATCGAAGTGAAAATAATGAAATAGTCTTTCATACAGACCGAAATATTACACATAATGGTTATATATAGTAATAATAAAAAAAATGTCCTATTGAACACTTGCTGCAAGGACAACATAAGAAAGTTGGAATAAACATAGATACTTGAGCAAAAATACTACAGTAAAAAAAAAATCCAAGATATAGAAAACATGGCTCATTGCCTCTTTATTATTTTGAAAAGTTTGGTATACATATCTACAACACTTTTTTTGGTGTACTTCAAAACAAGCGCAGTACTCATGCCCATAACGCTTGTGCCACTGAACGAAACAGTTCCGTACAGTAGTAAACCACAAATGTACGTTAAATGTACTGCAAAAAACATTTTTCAGCTCGGTTTTCTTCTGCTGATAACAGAGCTTGCAATTCTTGCGCCTGTCTACTTTTTCTGGCTTGTGGAGCGCGTGCCTCGCGAATGGGGGTGGATGAGGTGTAGCAGTGCGGGCTGGCCTGGCATAGTCAAGATTGGGAAGGTGATGGATGGGCTCTTCACTAAAAGCTTGTTGAGGCTATCAAACAGAAATAAAATAATGTGAACAAACAGCAAGCCTCTTTCGCTACTCACGAGAGAAGTGAATGTGAAACTACACTCGCCTATGAGTACTGGCTCTGAAGTACCAGGTCGATCTTCGGACTCCTCACTGCTCATCTGCCGTCGAAGCAGCGGAATCACGCAGTTCTAGTCAGTTTCTTTATGCGGCCTAGCGCGAGCCCAACGCCATGGTTTGCCATGTTCGCTGCCGCTACCCAGAAATCTCTCTCTGATGTATCACTGCTTTCCGGAAAAATGGCAAACTATGCCGAAACCGAAAGTCTAGTGGTAGAACTACACGTTAGATAGCAATACATGTAAAAACGTGCAAACATTTGAACCGCAGCACGTGGAAAGCCGTCGATCATACTATATGATCGATGCTCCAAGGAGGCCGTCCCGAAAGAGTTAAGCACACTTCTGAAGTAGAAGAAGGTGATTGTGAAGAAGCATGGAGGGAAGCATTCAAACGCACGGTGTATTCGAGCTGCCGCATTTGAACAAGTGGAAAAATGTTTGGTTTCTCGACGTCAGGGCTTGTAACATTCTGATGTTGGGGCTAGTGCTTCAGCAAAAGGCGAGAGACTTCGCATTCATTCTTGATACATAAGATTTTAATGTCAGCGTGAGGTGGCTGCAGAGTTTCTAAAACAGCTACGACATCGTAGGAAAAGCCATCTTGGGTGAAAGCGAGTCTGTGAATGCCGAAGCAATGGACATGTGGCTAAAAGGAGAGTGGCTTTAGATTCTTGCCAAGCACCAGCCGAGAGACGTATTTAATGCAGACAAAAGAGGCTTCTTCTGGCACATGCTGCCGTGCAAACTCGATACCCGTGGGCAGAAATGTCACGGCGGGAAGCAAAACAAAGCCTGGATCACGGTCCTGCTTGCCGTAAGCATGGATGGTTCAGTAAAGCTTCGTCTGTTTGTTGTGGGCAAGTTTTAGACCCCAAACTACATGAGAAATTGACGTGACCTCCCAGTCACCTATGCTTAGAACAAAGGGTCATGGGTGACACGTGAGCTGTTCGGAAAATAGTTGAGGGACTGGGATAGAGAGCTTGGGGATCAGTGCAGGAAAGTGTGCCTCCTTGTTGACAGTTTCTTAGCACACTACGCCAGCGTGCCGTTGAGCAACATTGAGCTCAAGTTTCTGCCGCCAAACACCACCTCCAAGTTCCAGCCCGTAGATCAAGCCGTCATTCGTGCTTTTAAAGCGGTCTACGTGCAAAGGCCTATTGAGTGGCTTCTTGTTCGACTTCAAATGAATGAAGGACTAAACATTGATCTGTTGAGCGCAATAAAAATGTTAAAAGCCGCTTGGGAAAGTGTCAAGAAAGAAACAGTTGCTGACTGCTTTCGACATGCTGGCCTCACTGTTGGCACTGAGGCCGTTGAAGAGCCCACTGGAGATGTTGACGGCTCTGATGAATTTTGCGAGCTTAATGAATGTGGAGCAATTTTTCGCAGTTTGTAGGCGACAGGTCGGACACGCCGATGATGGATAACTTCGTTGGTGACGACGACGCGTCAGAGGCGGTTGCCAGACTGATTGATGTGAAAATTACTGCAAAGGTGACCCGCCAGAAACCCAGGAAGGAAGCCCTGGAGGCGGGAGCTGTGGACCCCGAAAACATGCTGCCGCCAACTTCTAGCAAGGCCGTGGCTGCATTGGTACGACGCTGTTGCAGCACCATGGAAGGCACTGGGCTTAAGTTCGTAACATGCCTTGACAGCATGGAGCAAGGCATTATAGAGCATGCCATCAACATGAAGAAACAAGCAACGCTGGATATGTTCTTTTTGGCCCAATAAATGTATTTTTATTCAAGTGTTCTGTCCATTCCAGCCTAGCTACTGACCAATTCGTGCTAGTGCTTCAGCAACTTCCTGCTTAAAATTTGTACAGCGCATTTTGGCTGCAACAAACCGTTTTGCAAATTTTGCGGAGTTCGTTATGACTGAGGTTCGGCTGTAGCTGCTTATTGCAGCACAGGAATAAAAGAGACAATTTCTATGTCAATATTCCTATTAATTCGTCAGGGTATAGTGGGATGGGGATGCATTAGTTCCGAGTGATCACAGAACTTTAAAGTTCTCTTTGCTGTACCCACTTTGAGAGCCCGAGAAATATCTTGTGCTGCAGCCAGCATCAAACCGCCATCTCGCTCTATCTTGTACGTGCTTCACAGCAATAGAGAATTGTGTATTGTGGTGAAGCCTCCCAAGAGTGTCTGTGGGGTCGTGATACATGGTCCAGTTGGTGTTGAATATTTGAGCGTGTACTCTCTGTTGCATGTCATGTAAGCATTTTACAATTATTTGCTTGCGTAACAAGAATTATTGAATGCAATGGGCTTTACATACTAAGTTGGGGCAATTACAAGTACTTTGCACATAGGTAGTCACAAATAGAAGGTTGTTTGCAATGAACACATATTTACATACATTTAATTGAATGCCAGTTGCAGGTTTTATTAATAGGTTGATTTTTCTGTTTGGAGTGATCCGTTGACACCTGCCGCTTGCAGGAGCTGTGTAGGTGCGCATTTGTCACTAGTGCTTCACCGCAACACAAATCTTTTATATTGTGGTTAAGCTAGCGTATGGCATTCTTCCAAAGCACAATTTTTTTTTCTGCTCCATATCTACTCCAAATTAACTTTTTTTTCTGCTTAAATAATCGCTCTAAATTTTGTACTGTCTGGACCACCACTGCAAAACTAATGAACTGAATGGTGAGATTTGATTCTGGCGATATCCATATGGCTGCTGCGTGGCAATCTGATAACACGGAATTGCAGCTTGTGAAACAACTGGATTATGCACGTGTGCTTGTAGTAAAAAAATGTTGTTTGTTTCAGAATGAAAGTGTTGGCCTGACGCCATTGCCTCGAGCGAAATGTGTGGTCAACTCGCCACGGCGGCAGGTGTCACACAACAGAAAAGTTTTTGTATCACCGCTCAAAGCTGGTTGCTATCCTGTGTCGCCCAAGCACCATACTTATCACTTTAGCCAAAGTCCAGCCAAGGTAAGGTAGCTGTTAACTGCACTAATAACTGTTTTTGTTGCTGTTGTATTTATCCAGCAGAATCTGTATCTAGCGAGGTTTTTCCTGGTTAAGTTTGATTAGAATTTGTAACCATTATTTTAGCACTGTTATGCATAGGGTGTAAGAAAGATAAGAACATCTGCCAGAAGAACATTAGAGTGTAGGAGCTTCGCTGATTGCTGGTTATTGAAGTGTCATGTGCATTATGGTGTTTTACAACTTATAGAAATATGATTAATTAAGTCATTAATGTTCATTTACCAACTGCAGGAGCTGCATGATATCAACCGTATGCTTCATAGCAGCGAGAATGTGAAGATGTGTATTTTATGAGGACAGTATTTCAGAGGATAGTCCATAATCTCTACCAGCTGAACTTAAGTGTATGAGCTTTGCTGGGTGTTAGATATTGAAGTGTAATGTATGTCTTAATGTCTTGCTGCTCAAGGAGAGCTGAAGTCATGTTTTCATTTATCATCTGTAGGATCTACGTGTCATCAACCGTATGGTTCAGAGCAGTGAGAATGTGAGCAAGCGTATCTTGCATGAGGATGATATTTCGGAGGATGAGACCCCTGCGACAAAGCGATGTTTCTTCAAGAAGATTCAGACGGTCATGAAGGAGCGCCAGGACATCTGTGGTGGAGGCAGCAGCACAGACAACTGAAGGGAGGTGCTAATGTAAAGATGAAGCTATCCACCCATTACATATTTAATATGCCATTTTCATTTTCTGCTGGACTGACATCCCTCATCTGTGTTCTCGATCACAGTTGCTATCATTTTCACATTTGGGGGCTGTTCTGGTGCACGTGTAACTGCACTAACAGTGCGTGGCCCCGTATAAGCATTGCGCGAACATGGCTGCACCAACTACATGTGCCGGGGCATGTAAGTGGAGTTATCCTTAAGATGAGAAGCTGAAATGCAGAATTGTTGGTCTTGTTGTGTGAGCAGATTTCGTATATTTTTGCATCTCAGTGGCTTTCCCAGGAGGAAACGTAGTATATTTGTGTCTATAATCATTAATTTTTTTTTCATAGCATTTCAGAAACAAAAGGTCCATTTGCTTGAAATTCTCCGGCACTAAGCACATCAGAGTTAGTGTAGTGCATCCGCATTTATCGCTTGTTGCCACACAAAATGCCTCATTGCACTACTGGTGCGAGTTCTTACTGCTCCTGTTTCTTGCGACTGATATTTCACATTTGTCATGTGAGCTTGTACTATTGTTTATTGTTGTCTTTTCTGGTCGAGCCTGTCATATTATTTTATGTTTTGAGTCTCCAGGAGACTGAGTCGTTGACCAGTATAAGGAAGTGCTGTAATATTTTATGCTCATTTAGAGTTTAAAAACTTTAGTGTTTTATTCTAAACTGGAACACTGTTTTCAGGACATATGGCTTATTTACTTTAATTTGCCATTTAACAATAGCTTAGACCCTGTGTTTGTTTTGTGCTCTATCCTTGCAAGCATGTCACCATGTTTGTCCTGTCATGTCAACAAAAAAAAAAAATTTATCCCAGTCTCATATACTGGCATGTTTCTCCCAAAGCAGTCATTCATCTTCAAGTTGTGTGTTAGCATGTAATTTGCAATCGCTTTGAGTGCACAGATAACTGTAACAAACTATTTTTATTGCTCGGTAGCATCAAAATAATTTCTTACTGCAGTTTGAAATGTATATCTATAGGTATATAAACGGCACAGGTTTTCGTGTAATCAGACTGCAAAAATTAAGTGTGGACATGTTTTAGAAGATGGGAAAATCTGCATGACTGGTCATTTTATGTTGCACATTTAACATAAGTCCTGTATTCCACTTGTTCTGATTGAGCATTACATGCCACTACATTTTTTAAGCACATATAGTTGTGTAAAAAAATATAGTAGCCTGTGTTATGCCTTTTTGCCTATATGTAAATATGTGTCCCATATACACTGCTGGTTCCTGTGTCCTTACTGTACAGTGCTGGAAAGCTCTCTTTCTTCTGTAGAAGCTTTTGTATGTTTTTTTTTAATATTCAATAGTTTTATGGTATTAGGTACTAAACTTTGCATTCGGGAAATCGCCGGAAAACTATTCGTGTTCAAAGTTCAGCTTGCACTTGTGGTGTTGCAAGTTCATGTCATGCATAATTGGTCAGGTTCTGGTCTAGAAAACTGCTACAATTGTGCTATACAGTGAAACCTCGTTAATACGTACCTGCCGGGAACGCGGCATAACTACGCACTAAACGGTAGTACGCATTAAACACCAAGTACAAATTTGCATCTCCTAGCGTACGCCATCGCCGCCAGCAAATAAATAGAGTGCCACAGCAAATATTGCCTAAAGTACCCACCGCAAAGCCTTTTCTTTCTTTTTGCCAATCTGGAGAAAAGATCCTGGCACACTCGCACGACCGCCCGATAACGCGTAGTGGCGACGCCGAAGAGCATTTCGAAACTATTGCAGGGTCCCTGATACGCGGTCAACGCAGTGACCGACATAGCGACAGAACGGACAGTATGATTTCCGCGGTATATGTGTGTGCGTCTAACCGCGATCTGCCACTAAACGAAAACTGACGCAGTTCCAGTGAAACGCGGTACGGCCGCGTGGAGCCGATCGTCTCACGGCTAGTTGCGTGCAGCGCGTCGCCTACTCGGCTCACGCCGTGGCCGCTTGCCGCACGCGCCCATTTATCGTGGGAATGTTGTTCGTACCCACTTCGCTCCAGATCGTGCACAGATGCGGCGAGTAGCTTGTTCGGTTAACGCAGCGATGACGAGCTTCATGCAAGCGATGCGCACTCCGCGATTCTCTAGCGGTCCTGGCAGCGAACGGAGGCGCGTTGGGTGGTCGCCTAATAAAAGCGTGCAGTACGGTTACAACCGCGCTACGCTTGCTGTATCGTACACGTGCGTTTAGTGTGATAGCGTCAATGCAGCGAGGTTTCTCGGCGCCCACGACCCGCAACGCTAACTACGCAACAGCGGTGCACGCCTGATGACGGCTTAGTAGCGTTTGCTGTCGGGCTAGTTCGTACATGGCTGAAGTTCTTCGTCCCTGCCCGAGCATTTGTGCCATTAATTCAACTTCAACCTTGAAGACGGCCGCGCACAACGAAGCGGCAGCGATCGGCGGCCCAGCGCGTTCAGGTTGTCGCCTAATAAAAGCGTGCAGTAGGCTTAAAAGTAGCGCTGCGCCGCACGCGTGCCCAAGCAGATAGCTGAAGATACTTATTGTGATAAGGTTGTCGGCGATAAGTCATGTCGGCGCGTTCGTCGGTGGCCGCCACCTCGCCTTCATTCTTTCCCGATGCTTAACCGCAAAGCCGTCGCCGCAATCGCGCGGAAGTCGGAATCGGGGATCGACTGATCTGCGCACTTCTCAAAAAGGACAAAGAGCGGCACATTCTGGCGTCGGGAAGTTGAGCCGCACAGTAAAATTTTATGGCACAAAAAGTTATCGCGGTACGCAGGGTACGCACTAACCGGTAGGCATAGGGCGAACCACTACGGCTTAAGCGGTCAGCGAATGCATTGGGCTCTATGGGACTCGGTCGGGGATTTGTCGCAACTACGTTTTAACCGTTAGTACGTTTAAAGCGGGTACGTATTAACGAGGTTTGACTGTAGTCATTTACAACCTAAGAAAAAGTCTAAGCTCTGCCCACAGAACCGCGGCCTGCCTGCCCTTCACCTTTAAAAGACAGTCATGCTAAGCATGCTGCTTTCCACTTGAACCGTAAGCACTTTTCCCGGCTGATGTAAATACTACGCATATTAAGAGTGAAAGGTTCGTCATTACTACCAAAAACATTACGTTTGGCTGAGCAGCGATGTCAGAATCCCCGACAAAATTTACCAGGGCGTTCAAGTTTCCGACCTAAAACCAGCGACGACACAGACATGTGTCGTCGCTGGTTTGGGAAGTCAACTATCTGAAACACTCGAGAAGTGCTTGATGTCGCGAAAATGGGTAAGCACTGTTGGACAAAGCATTTATGCAGATTCTCTATGGAAGGGACAGTGATAGCTGTGGGCGGAGCTGACATTTTTCCGTACGTTGTAGTCTACTGTAGTATATGGAAACTTGTTTATCTGTATTTTTGTGCCCCTTTTTGTGTTGTGTTGCAGTTAACGAGGGTGGCGATGCGGGCTTGTTGGTTGGTCATACTTGAATGAGTTGAGCGCATACGAGGACACGGACAGAAGGAAGAGACGTACACACACTGGCGCTTGTGTGTACGTCTCTTCCTTCTGTCCGTGTCCTCGTATGCGCTCAACTCATTCAAGTGTTGCAGTTAAGCTTATTTTCCCCTTTAATCGCCAAAACTACAATTCCAGAGCTTTAATATGTGGTTAAGAGTAGTCATGATTGAAAATCACAAAACTGCCGTTCCACAGCCTGGTCATGTGGCTCAGAGCGGTCATGATTGAAATTACCAAATCTACAATTCCATTGCTGGATCGCTTGACTTCTAGCAGTCATGATTGAGATTAACAAATCTGCATTTCCATAGCCGGGTTGCACGTCTTGGAGCAGTCGTGACTGAAAATTACTAAAACTATTCTAGCCCCGAGGTGCTCTGTCTGGTTTTTACCTGTTGTTGCCTCTATGATCACGTCCCTATGCATATAGCGAGTATAAACAGTGAGGTGTTTCTTCTGTCTCATGGACAATTAAGATTCTAATGCTTACTTTGTACTTGTGTATAGGTTTTTTTTTTTTTTTCCATGTTGCCCATCATGTTGTGGTTCTTTGGTGCTGCTTGTCGAATGATAGATGCACTCTAGCTTCAACTGTTGATAGTCCTGTGTTGTGATGGTAAAAGGAAGCCCCTATTGACTTAAGAGCAAACAAAGCTGTTGTGACCTGCTGCTGCTGTGCCATCAGAAGTGCCTGCAATGCTTTTGAGGTGATCCCAGGATTAACCTTTTGTATAAGTCTGAAAAATATGCCTTGTCAGATGTGGTTGTCACTAGGAACAGGGCATTTCTGCTACCTGTGGTCACATTCCCACAACTCTTGCACTCTTCTTGGTTCTTTCATCGTAATTAGCCAATGTTCATCTGCATTTCCCAGTGGGCTAGTTATACCAGTTTAAATGCATATATATGTATGTTCATAAGTATAAATATATATATACACACACACTTCCTTTTTTTTTCTCCTGGCTATGGGCCACTATTTGGCCATGCCGGGTTTAGACTTGTATCCCATCTCTTTAGTCCTGTTGTGTCATTAGACTGCTGAACATTTTTGTTTCATTATCATTGTTTGCTTGGAAAGTCGTATGCAAATGGTGAAAATAAAGAGAAGTGTTGGATTGTACTAGTTCCTGCCAGCTTGGCTTTTTATTGCAGTATTGATGGTAGGGACACTTCTGACAAATTTTCATGCCATTGCCTTTCTCACAATGCTTCGTATAAGTACAAGATCCTATTGCGCCCAGTATGCCATGGGTGTCATGAAAAGCGTGCGAAGCTGTGCAGAGAAGGATGATGGCTGTATGCGTGCTGTATGGTCTTGGGCAGGGGCGTAGCCAGAGGGTGGAAAGCTGGGCCCATGCCCCCCCCCCCCCCCCCCGAAATTTTTTTCTCCCGTGGGATACAGCACACAAAATGACGCTCGACAACACTTACCTGCCGGGACCCCATGTCGGATCAAGGGCACGCCCCCCCCCCCCCCTCCCCCCAAATAAATTTCTTCCTACGCCACTGGTCTCGGGTGACCCACATCAGCTACAAGCTCGGTTGCGCTCTATGCAGAACTTGCGTGCTGCCGACCAGACTCTGTTGTACCTGCAGCATCTGGCATGCAGCGCCCAAGTTCAGCCCAGCCTTCAGCTAATGTGGGCCACCGGATACAGTCGAGCATGAATTGGGCTGTCATGGTGGTGCCTTGATTGCGCTGTCCTGCATCTCTAGTGTTTTATGTTTCAGAAACGCATTGGAAACAGGGAGCAGCACAAGCAGTTTGCTCATCTTTGGCTATGCTGTTCATGCTAGCGCTGTGACAGTGAGTTCGTATTTGTGGTCATCGTGCGAGATCTGCTCATGTTTGCCTGTGCACATGTGACATGTTTCATTGGTTGTTTCATTTCATTCCACACAGCTGATAGAAAGATGTTTTGTTAGGTGAGTTGGTTTGCGACTTGAAAAGGAAAAATAATACAGCACTAACGAGATGATTTCTTAAGCCATATTTCACTACTGTAACAAGATAAGCTTAAGAGTGCCATCACCCTTGTCCAGCTCATCACTGCGGCGGCCTGTCAGCCTAGGATCGTGGCTTTCTGCCTGCGAAGAAAATTGCTCTCACTGGTAGTGCAAACCTTGTTTGAATTACCAGCCCTTTATGGGGACACCTTTGCTGGATTACGAAGATCCTTAAGGCAGATTACCGGTGACAAGCACGGTTATTTCAGTACTACCTGCACATCATCCAGGTGGAAGGAATGCAGAAGATTTCCAGTGATTGATGCTTCGGTGAGTATAAGAAGCTAGTCGGCCCACACAAGAGTTCTTGTGGCATCATACATGTCCCAACCGTTTGCCAAGGCAGAAGCAAGTACGAATGACCTTAAACGATGTAACTGCTTCAGTGACTCTAGCCTTCTAAAGAGTGTCGGTAACCTGTTGGACAAGGGACCAAGAAAGTCGCATGGTCCCTTATGCATTCGCCTAACACGAATAGAAGGCGAAATCCATCATCTTCATTCTCTTTGCAGTCGATGGCATTTATTGCCCCATTGAAAGCTTTCTGAACCTAACGTGGTTTTGCACCACCTCAGGAATCGTAGGCGTTGCAAGCTTTCTGCGCCTCGCGTGGTTTTGCAGTGCGGGATTGGTACATATGACCAAACGATGATGTCATGTGATGACATCATCCCCTCCCCCCCCCCCCCGAAAATTTTCAGCTTTGCATAGGTGTTATGCATACACGCAACAAACTCGTGCACGACCATACTTAAAGGGTGATGAACCCCCCTGCCCGAAAAAAAATTTCAGGCTATGCTCCTGACTTCAACTGACTAACCGTGTTTCGCCTTCTGGGTGGAACTGCGACTCTCTGGAAAGTGGTAGGTGCTACAAAATGCAAGGGTAGTGAGTCACGGTGATAACCGTGATATGGTACGTACTATTTATGACATAACCAGTTAACCCTCTCGTGCATGAATATTGAGTGGTAGGAAATTTTTTTTGGTTCAGATATTGATAAACATAATCCAAACTATAAAAAAAAAAAGTTTTCCACATTTTTACAACTCTTATTAAGTTAATATGATGTGTTCCCCTATGAGGACAACATGCAGCTAAGCTACAGAAATGCTTCACAGGATTCATGTTTGCACTTCAAGAAATTCGTTGCAAAAAAGGAAAATGTAATGAAGTATAAACACAGAATCATAGGAAATGAGAAATAAATACATAGAAAGAGGGAGGATGATAATTATTTCTTCAACAGACTTTTTCGTTCTTTCGTGACAACAAAACAAAACTGACCACATAAAATAGATACCACACTACAAATATGACAGCCAAAGCTATTTCTTTTGCAGCGATATTCCTTGCTGTCCCTGTGCAATATATGTTGCCTCAGTTGCAATTAGCGTGTGTGGAAAGATGTGAAAGATTCAGAACAGAGTCGTACACTGCACTGACTGCAGAACTATGTGTGCTTGCTGCCACAAAATGCAGTGCGGCAACGCTAGGCATACTTCTGCTTGATGTTATTTGGAAAGTGATCACCACCATAAAATCTCTCAATGCTCACGTCATACACAGACCTCTTCTTTTACAGGACGATGACATTTTTTAGGACGTCCCTGACGCTTGCGTTCTTGAGCTACTTCACCGCAATAGGCAAGAGCTTTGGCTACCTGGCTACGGAACTCAAGGTGGTTAATTGTCTTTTCAGTGCCTTTGAGCCACTTCCACAGAATACATGGTAGCCCCTCCTGTGTTCCCGTATCGGGCCACTATTGATTCTGTGCGGTCCACTCCACCCTTGTGCTTTTTATAAGCCTCTGAATAAAAGTCTCAGCATCTCAGTTATGAATATTTCTTTGTGATTGTACCGCATCGTCGTCCCTTCAGCCTCTCAGTCAGCATAGCTGGACACAACATGATCAAGGGAGATATTTAGCCATCTTGTTGCGATGCATTATCACTCAAAGTGCGCATGGAAGTGCTTCCTTGTCCTTCACACTTTTAGGGGCTTCAATTTAACATCTGAAACGATTTTCAAAACTTGCTTCTAAATCTTCGTGCACTGCCACTGCACACAGAACGCCTGCCGCATAATGTCCTCAAATGAGGACATCTGCACTGGTGTTTTTCTGCCATCAGATTTCATTAAAGACGGCCGAAGACATGTTTCTGCTCTTAAAGTAAGACTAACCATCCTGAACACAAATAAATATCAGACAAACGGGCGCATCTGCCGTTTTTGAGTTTTACTGCAACTGCTTCCGAGAGGTTTTCCGACCTTTTGCGAGGATAAATTAAATTAAATATGACAGGGACACTTAGGTAGTGCCATCTACGATATACTTCAAAAACCTTCTTCTGTCCTTACATGAGGATATTGTATAGGAATGGAAGGAATAATCGCAATCCAGTGACAATTTTACCACGGTTGGATTGATACATTCGACGTTTGATGGCGTTATCAATTCATGTCGCAAAATACAAAAATAATAAAACATTAGTTTAACAGCCCATGGTGGCGGCGCCCACACGTCTTGCGTAGAATAGTGAGACTATTTTACGTAAGACATGTGGACGCTGCCATCGTGGGCTGTTAAACTAATGTTTTCTTATTTTAAGTGCGGAGCACTTTAGGGGCCTGGGCTGTCATATGCTGTCGTCGCTTGCCGTAACGCAGGCAAAAGCATGTATAAATAGAAAAAAAGAGAGGAAGCAAGCGAGGAATAGAAAGAGAGAAAAAATAGGAAGAAAAATAGAAATAAAGAGAGAAACAAACAAAGAAGGTTGCCCAGCTCTGCACTTCCCTCAGGCGTGCCACTAGTGCAATGCTGCCTTAACTTTTGTTTATTTTTTTTTCGCGACGCTTCAGCTGGCTTCAGCGCCACAACGCAGTTCAGTATCTCAAGGGCAGCACTCACATCAACGCTGGCGCATTGTCCCGATTACACAATCATTGTTGGAGTGAGGGACCTTTGTTACCGGGAGGGCTACTTGACCTTTTTGTGCAGCTCCTCTGGTGTTTTGCAAAGTGGAGTTTAGTCCTCCCCGACAGACTCCCTTCACACGAACTGAAGAGAGCTGTGCCTCAGTGCCTCACGGCATTTTGAGCACATTCTTGTGGTGTGCTTATCTTGTGTGAAGTCGCCTTTAGCGTGAACCTTCTTTTTTTTTTTTTTTTTCACTTCACCCATAGCATCTTCTTTCTGATGAATGAATCTTAAAAGGGTGCTGTAAAGTCGCGCCCAGTGTGACCCCCTAGCTAGAATGTGCCCAAGTTTTCCCGACCTCTGCAGGTGCACTCCCTCGCTTCTTCTATGGAACTGTCGGCTCGGTTTCGACCGGTGTCGCTGACCGCAGGCAACGAGTAGTCATTCGGCGCCAGAGGTGAAGAAAGGACCGTCACAGGAAGCCGGGATGTCTTTTGCTGACTACCAGATCTTGCCGGCCATGCACCGGCACCACTGTTTTAAATCGGTAGAGATGCAACGCGACTCATCGCGGACTTCGCAAGCCTGTCGAAGCTAGCATCATTTCACGAAAAACAAGCGCTTTTATGTTTGTCCGTTTCGGATGTTGTGTGTTTTCATTCGCCTCTCGCAGGACCGGTTTCGTAAAGAGTGCACTGGCCTGATCCTTTCTCATTTCCTATATTTCGGCGGTGTCCGCAAACAAGTTCCACCTTCCTTCCGCGATGTTAAGTCAGGGCCTTTCGGGCGGGGTCAGCCACTTCGGTCTTTCGGTCAGACCATCAACGACCGCAGTGGCACTCTTAAAAGCGACGCAAACACTTTTTTTTCCCCTTCACTCGTCCCACTTAGTGATCCACAAAGGCAAAACCGGACACACTACCAGACACTACTGGCCTACTGGCAAAGTTGGCAAAGTATCGTGCGAACGTTGCGTGATAGTGATAGTGGTGATAGTGATAGTGCTGTGCGATCACGGTGTGTACAAAGGACGTATTTACTGTGCTGCCAGTCGTGGAAAGGCGGAAAAATGCAAGCCATGCAAGCTGCCGTCGCTGGAATTACCGGTCAGCTCCAGAGACCGGTGAAAACGAATATGTTTGAAGCATTTAAAGCATTTAAAGTTCCCGCAATTAGTGGCGGTGGCGCCACAAGCGCTGTAGTTGAGAAAATGGCGACGCCAACAGCGAAGCTTCCCCGAAGGCTGCCTTTGCTCTTGATCGATGGCGTTCTTTTCCCAGGAGCTTCGATACGAATACCAGTCTCATCGCACAAGAAGTAAGTGATTTGCGGATTCCAGTTGCTAGCATCGCACTGCGGATTTGTATTCTTCTGTCTGCAGTTACGATGTTGTACCGACAAGATACTGCGCGCTCGACCTCGATTGCACTGCTGAATATATTTGTTAATATCGTGCAAAACTGGGTTATTGTTTGTTAGCACCATGGTAGCGAAGACATAGTTTATGTTAATTTGACAAAGTGTTGATTCTCTGTGTGTTGAGGTAACACATCGAAATGCACGTTACATAGGTAGTAAGTTCGATCGAGTGTTCTACAGCAGACGGCTTATGCATGTCTTACTGTGTTTAAGTTGTAGAACACTCAATTTTAGTGCAGTGTGTGTAGCATCTGGACGCGCGATGGTGTTGTTAACACGTGTTTAGTTTTCCTTGAAAGCCGAGGGCCGAGTTCTCGTTCTGTTTTAAACCGCATTGGAACGCACGGCGCATCGAGGAAGTTGAAGCGGCAAAGCGCGGACGTGTTTACAAACGCGGGAGCAAGCATGATTTCGTGTTTTCGGTTTTCCAGTGTGCGTGCAGCAGTGGCGTAGCGAGCTTCTTTAATTTATTTTTTCTTTCTTTATTTAGTATTACTTTTTATTTTTATTTATTTATGTATTTATTTATTTATTTATTTATTTATTTATTTATTTATTTATTTTGCTGCGCGCGACTTGAAGGTGCGCGCGTTTGCGGTTGTCGCAAGGTTGTCGATAAAAATTGATGCACTATTTATTAACTGCTTATTGTCAAGCTTTGGGCCAGAGTGCCGCTCCCGTTTCATTGGTGATCGCGACATGACATCCTTCTATCTCTTAATCGAACTCTGTTATGTACGTGCATCGTCATAAAAATTAATCCTTCCATTAATTAGCCTTTTTTTTTTCCTCCCCTATCCAGGCTTGTTTCCTGTACATTTTGTTTTTCAATCTCAAGTGCGTCAAGGGTTCTCTGTTCCGTCACTGTTCTGTAGAATATTTATGGTAAATTGATAATAAACAGCACGCTTAGAGAAATACTACCTCAAGTTATTCTAAATCTGAAATTTTTTTCATTGAATGAGGACGCTTTACACTGGGCACATCGTACGTTGTGAAGAATAATTATACATTTTTTTATAGCCGCTCTTGCTCACTGTAATTCAAAGTTGCTATACGTAGTGCGTATTGCAAATGCCTGGAATGCAGGAAAATTAATTGTTTCGTAAATGTCACATTGTGGGCTTTCTAAGTGTTTGTACAAGCTGGTAAAACTGCTTTGAAAAGATCTAGAACATTAACATTATGTGAAAATTGCTACAAACTAAAAAAAAAAGGCATTTTGACTCATACTACAGCATGCAGTATAGCTAGTCCAAACAGAAATATGGCGTACAAAGTATTTTATAGGATGCTTTATTTGCAGCTTACCCAGAAAGATTTAGAAGAGTAAACTTCGTTCTAAGCAAGAAAAAAAAAATTTAACGGTACAAGCACAATGTCAAGCCAGTCTTTATTTCGCCTTAACTATTTTCATGACAATGCATAAATGATCAAAAAATAAAATCCATTCACTTGATTTCTCATTTCTCTAGCAAACAACGCTGTTACCCAGCAAATCCATAGCAGTATTATAGACTGGCAGTACATATGCCTCAAAGAGTTATTATTGCTCACGTTCAACGACGTGCCCCTAAACTCGTTTATGTGAACATATGTGCCCTTTGTAATGCCGTTGAAAGATCATAAACCATGAAAATATGTGAGAATGACCTAAAGAAAGCTATTTGCTTCATTGCTCAATTCTTTAGTGAACAGAGCTACCACATGGTATTTGTAGTAAAAAATACCGATATCACACAGGCACTTTTTGATCACAGTCAACCCGGATCAGATTTCTTGTTCGCAATCAACAGTGGTTGCTGCTACACGGTTCAAACTAATGCAGATCAAGTATGCTGCAGGCATCAGCCAACTCACGATCTGGGAGCCATATTGCAATGCGCAGATCCCAATCATCTTGATCGCGATCAGTCTGATTGCGATTAAAAGTCACAGTTAAAAGTTTATTCAAAGATCAGCAGCAGCTGATCTGGTTAGAATCTAATCTGGACCGGTCCTGATCATGATCAAAAGTGCCCACCTGACATTGGTGTTGTAGACGGGCAGCATGTACTTGGCAAACAGCTATAGTATTAGGTTTGTCTTGACGACAGATGTGCCCCACAGTTCAGCTGCATGTTTGTATTAGTTGTGAGAGTTCAACTTCTGACCACAAACTACTAGTCATGCAAATCTGCAAGTGGTTGAAAGAAAGCTACTATTGCTCGTTAGTAACTAAAAAAGAATTGCAATCGAATACGAGAAAATACGAGAACATAATACGAGAACATAAGAATACGAGAACATAAGAGAAAAACAAATGGCCTTTGAATATTTAACTAAATCTGGAATACTGTCACCTTTCTGAAGCAAGATCAGATATGAAGCATGTGCAAAGTCCATTTGGTGTAACGGAAATTGAGCTTGTATACGTTGACACTGTTCATAATACCATTCACAATTAGATGTCTGAATAACTGTGTAGCTTGTAAATGATAAATCTATGAATTACCAAGCATGTTGCCAGATGTACAGGGGTGCTCAAAGTTCCCATGCCGCTATCCCATGTAATCCTATGGCAGCGCAGCCTGGGAACTTTTGACCACTCCTGTACATGTAGTGTTGTGATAGCTGAAGGGGAGTGTGGCACTAAAGCACTGCATATTTTAGTAATGCAGACGTGGTTAGTCTGGCCAAGTAATAAATCTGAACAAATTTATATATAGGCTGTATACCTAAAAAGCAGGCAATTCTTATTGAATGACTGGAAATCATTTGAGTGTAAATTATATGGCCATGTCTGCTTGCTCATTGAGTAGGCTGCTGCCCCTGTGCAACAAATGTAGCTATTTTACAGACTAATATTTGTCGCTGCTTTGCTTGTAAGAATGCAGTGCAGATTTCTAGTAATTGTAAGCATTCTACTTAGTCAAGTTTCCATTTCTTCTTGATATTTAAAAGTTGTAATCGGGGTTCAGTTTACATTAGTTCATTGTTTCGATCTGTTTTTCACACTTCGCTTCTACATTGATGTATTTAATTTTGAGGATATAGTCGAGCATTTTCGGTCTTCTGCAGGTTTGTCACTATATTCTATAAGTGGTTAGTAGTCTGCACAGTGACATTTTTTCCTCTATCTATTGCTGTTTGGCAGCATGCATTGCAATAATACTACAAGGGGCTCTACTTAGGTTCCTTGTGCCTTCAAAAGTCTCTTGTCATATTCTTTTTACAGCATGAACATGGTGAAGCATCATCTTCTGGGACACAGCACTTTCAGCAGTGCCATCATAGGAGTGGTACCACGGGAAGAGAATGATTCACACGAGGTAAATTCATTGTCTTAAACCAGCTGCGCTGATGTCCATCATCTAATGTACAGTGTAAAAAAATGTAGTTGTTTGTCCAAAACCTTAACAAAGTCACTGATTTCATGATAATTGAAACCTCTTTTGCTTTTTTTGTGTTGGCATGGGTAAGGCAAGTGCACCAAACATGTAAAATTCCCTCGAATTGCACTTGAGCTGTTTGCTCCGAAACACTGAGCTCGGCCACCAAAGGTTTGTGTTCAGGCAGGTTGCTGAGGAAAGTGCCCACTAGGTAAAACAAGCCTGGCATCCTTGGAATGTTAAGAGTCATTACAGTTGAATAGAATTGTGCCATTGCAGCCTACATTTCGGTGGATTCAAGTATGATAGTGTGTGATCGTAATAGAGCATCCACAAAGCTGTATTTAGATTTCGTTGAAGACCTTTAAGTTGCATATCCTCATTCTTTATTATATGAGAGTCCAATGCACATATAACAGTAGGACCACTATTATTCTTGCCAATGGGGCCTGAAATAGGACTGGTAATATGGGAAGCCAGCAGGCAAACAGACATTTCAGTTGAACTAACGGCCTTATTTATTCAAATACCGAGAGTTTTTTTTTATACATATATATTAACGTCTGCCACCACTACTGCACCCAAAGTGATGTTCCTGTTTCCGTGAGCTTGAATTATGACAGTTGAAAGTATCGGGCATTATAGCGTATCTTGTGAAAACTAGAAAGCACATCACCGCAGCTTTTTGTACCCTCTGAAGCAGGGGCGGCGCCAGTGGGGGGTTTGGGGGGGGCTCCAGCCCCCCCAAAATTTCCACCTGCCCCCCCCTTTGCCCCCCCAAGAGCAAGCATAGTCAAAATACAATGCATATGTTCCCAGCCTCTCTGCCCCCCCTGAAGGAACCCACTTGTCGTGGGTGCCCCCCCAGTAAAAAAATCGTGGCGCCGCCCCTGCTCTGAAGTTGTATTTTGTGGCAAGTAAAATAAGGCATTTGGTAAGAATGGTGCAGGAGCTAATTCAAAACAGTAAGGGTTACTGTAAACCTCTGATTGCCAACTTCATATATGTGCTCCTGGCTAGCTTTGAAAGTAGCCTTGATCTAGGCTATGTGCTTACTTTCTTCATTTGCCCAAAACATTTCCTTGGGAACTGCACTGTACAATTTTATGCCATCTCTTCCTTGTTGCTTTTTTTCGCATGCTACGAATGGCTACGTGTGGCCTTGAATTCTTTGAGGAAACATAGCGGTGTGTCATTAAGGGCAGAGTGGTTTCTGACGTAGTAGTCTCCTTACTCTCTCATTCTCTTTTTGTTACTGAGGTAACTAAGTGTAGTCCATTCCATTGTCTTATGAGATGACCTTGCAGATCATAAAGCATTGCTTTAATTCAAGACACACATGAAAAGTATGTTAATGAAAGTGAAAGATTACTGGTGGTGAGAATGCTTTTGCTCAGAGTGCCTAGGTGTTGTTTTATCAGCATTTACAACAAATTTAAAACGTGTGATGTTTCCTGGTGGAGGAGCTTGTAGGTTGACATTTAGGCTATGAACTGGGAGGTTTCACACTAAAGGATGTTTTTATATCCTGGAGAAGGCCTTTGTACAGTCAGATTATTTAAGCTGCTTGCCCCGCCACGGTGGTCTAGTGGTTATGGCGCTCGACTGCTGGCCCGAAGGTCGCGGGATCGAATCCCGGCTGCGGCGGCTGCATTTTCGATGGAGGCGAAAATGTTTGAGGCCCGTGTACTTAGATTTAGGTGCACGTTAAAGAACCCCAGGTGGTCGAAATTTCCGGAGCCTTCCACTACGGCGTCTCTCATAATCATATCGTGGTTTTGGGACGTTAAACCCCAGATATTATTATTATTTAAGCTGCTTTGTTTGACATTGTCTACAAATGTTATTTCCTTCTTATAGATGCTGTCATGTGCATTGCTTTCTTATAAATATATGCATTGTATTTTTATTTATTTCTAAAATTCTTTTATTACTCTGTCACTCTATTAACTATTACATCGCAAGTGTAGAAGGAAAGTAGAAAAAAAAGTTTTCCTGAAGAAGTCATTATTTGCATGAAAGTTGTTGTTTACTTAAGTTGCAGAATGTAGCTTTTCTGATAAGGTAGAAACTGGCAATTATGTGAAAATTTCATGGCCCAAACTTTTTTTAAAGTGCGAAAAACATTGACCTGGAATAATCACAATGAATGGCTCATACTACTGAGAGGCTTGCTTTATCAATCATTGCCATGCTAAGAGTACTGCTAAAGTGCATGAGACATAGTCTCTGTGCTTCCCAAGTAAATGTCTTCTGCATTAATCAGCCTTGCTTTTTTATTATTATTTTCTTCACTGAAACAAGTTACTGTAAGGCCTTTACGTAGCATGTGAGTGTTTGTTGGTCAGCTGCCAGCCTCTAAAAAAAGATCACGTGCTACGTCATGCTAGCTGGCAAAAAAAAAGTCTGTTTGACACTCCCCACCATGGCTACAAGTGGCACTGGCTAACACTCCCAGGATTACACACACAGAAATATCCAATAAAGTGGACGGGCGAACGACACTATCGTAGGTCAGTTGGTAGAGCAGCCGACGTGTTATCCAAAGGTTGTCGATTCAGTCCCTACCGATGGCAAGTTGATTCTTCGTCCACTTCAGTTCCTTTTCATTTTTGTCATAATCACTACACTACAGTTAAAAACTACAAATGATGCCCCCTGTGCCTTCCTTGGCTTCATTGTCTGTTGGCTTTATTAGGCTGTGTCTAACAAAGAAATGAGCCATCGATTCATTCGCCTTCTTTCATCCCCTGTAAGTAGTATGATGCAGGCTTCTCTTGCTGCTGTGTGCAGCTTGCTCTTAAAGAGGCAAAGCATTCTTAAAAAATGTATTGAGCATAGTAAACCTGCTCTTTAGATTGACTGTTATAAAATTCAAGCCCTAGCATTATTCCTGTAACTTGAAACAGGCTGCCCAGTGTGTAAAGGCGTTTATTGACGGCGACGATGCACAGCGACGACAGTAACGACAGAGCGCAGACTCGCAGACTCTCACGAGCAAGAGCACGAGGGGCGTGCTCTCCGAGAAGAGGCGAAGAGGGCGACCCACTAGAAGGCGCTCGAGAGGACGGCCCATTACAGCGTTCCAATGCTTCTCTACAATTACTCCGGGTACGAAAAGGAAGCCGCCCGGCGACCTAACAGCTGGTCACTATGAGCGGGTCATGGTAGGGCTTGAGGCGCTCCTCGTTCACAATGTCGCGCCCTCGACGGCACATGTCCGAAGATGGCTCAATGGGTTCAATCAGGTAGTTGATCGGGGACGTGCGTTCGACGACACGGTAGGGGCCTTCGTATTTGGGCAGTAGTTTGGAAGAGAGGCCAGTTACAGCGGTCGGGACCGAGAGCCACACGAGCGCTCCAGGGAGGAACGTGGGCTCAGAAGTGGTGGTGCCACCGTGAATGCTCTTCTGCCGCTCTTGTTCGTGCGTTGTAAAGGTCTTCGCAAGCTCGCGACATTCTTCAGCAAGCCTGGCTGTGTCCGAAATAGGCGCACATTCAGATCGATCCGGCTTGTAGGGAAGGATGGTGTCGATTGTGTGCGACGGGTGCCTGCCGTACAATAAGAAAAATGGCGAGAAACCAGTAGTGCTCTGAGAGGCGGTATTGTAGGCGTACGTGACGAAGGGCAGAATGGCATCCCAATTTGTGTGGTTGGCGGCGACGTACATTGAGAGCATGTCGCCGAGCATGCGGTTAAAGCGTTCGGTGAGGCCATTCGTCTGCGGGTGGTAAGCAGTAGTTTTGCGGTGAACGACGTTGCACTCTTTGAGAATGGCTTCGACGACTTCCGACAAGAAGACATGGCCTCGATCACTGAGCAGCTCCTGGGGCGGATCGTGATGCAGCATGAATTGGTGGAGCAGGAAGGAGGCCACATCGCGCGCTGTAGCTGCTGGGAGGGCGGCGGTTTCGGCGTATCGCGTTAGATGGTCAACAGCGACGATGGCCCAGCGGTTACCAGCCGAAGTCAGAGGAAGTTGTCCATACAAATCGATGCCCACGCGCCCAAACGGACGGTTAGGGCAAGTTAATGGTTGTAAACCTGCTGGCGACACGTGCGTTGCAGGTTTTCGGCGTTGGCAATCGAGGCAGGAGCGAACGAACTTCTGTACGTAGCGGTACATCCCTCGCCAGAAGTATCGTTGTCGAATGCGGTGGTAAGTTTTGGATACCCCAGAGTGCGCGCATTGCGGGTCAGAGTGGAAGGCCTCGCATATTTCAGAACACAGACTGCGGGGTATCACTAGTAGCCACTGGCGGCCGTCGGTGTTATAATTGCGTTGGTGCAGTAGGTCGTCACGAATGGTGAAATGGTGGGCTTGACGACGCAATGCGCGAGTGGATGGTGTTGCCGATAGATCCGTCAGCAAGTCGATCAGCGAGGTGATCCATTTATCCTTGTGCTGTTCGGTAGCGATGGTGTGAACGTCGATTGAAGCAACAGCTATGTGAGATACTGAGCAGGGGCCCCGTCACGGTGGTCTAGTGGTTATGGCGCTCGACTGCTGACCCGAAGGTCGCGGGATCGAATCCCGGCCGCGGTGGCTGCATTTTCGATGGAGGCGAAAATGTTTGAGGCCCGTGTACTTAGATTTAGGTGCACGTTAAAGAACCCCAGGTGGTCGAAATTTCCGGAGCCCTCCACTACGGCGTCTCTCATAATCATATCGTGGTTTTGGGACGTTAAACCCCAGATATTATTATTATTATACTGAGCAGGGGGCATTGTCGTCAGGCAAGGGAGAGCGCGAGAGGGCGTCGGCGGCAGCATGCTGGCGTCCGTTGCGGTACAGCACGCGGATGTCGTAGTCTTGCAGGCGAAGTGCCCAGCGGGCGAGACGGCCTGAGGGATCCTTCAATGACGACAGCCAGCATAGTGCATGATGGTCGGTGACGACATCAAATGGGCGACCATACAAATAAGGTCGAAACTTTGTAAGGGCCCAGATGATCGCCAGGCACTCTTTTTCCGTGACTGTGTAATTGGTCTCGGCTCTGGTAAGCGTACGGCTTGCGTATGCCACGACATATTCGGGGAACCCTGGTTTGCGCTGCGCAAGGACAGTGCCGAGGCCTACACCGCTGGCGTCCGTGTGTACCTCCGTTGGGGCCGTAGGATCGTAGTGACGTAGTATGGGAGGAGACGTCAACAAACGACGGAGCTTTGCGAACGCGTCGTCACACTCGGACGAGCATTAATTTAGGGGTCCGTTACTTCCAAGGAGCTTCGTCAGCGGCGATATGATGGTGGCGAAGTTTCGTATGAAGCGTCGAAAGTACGAACACAGTCCTACGAAACTGCGCAGTTCTTTGACGGACGTAGGTTTTAAAATTTGGCCACGGCCCGAAGCTTGGCCGGATCGGGAAGGATTCCGTCCTTGGACACGACGTAGCCGAGGATTGTCAGCTGCCGTGCTGCAAATCAGCACTTCTTCAGATTCAGTTGGAGGCCGGCGTTGCGCAAACGTGTCAAAACATGCCGCAGACGTTGGAGATGCGTGGAGAAGTCCGGAGCGAAAACGACGACGTCGTCCAGGTAACACAAGCACGTGTGCCATTTCAAGTTGCGCAGAACGGTGTCCATCATGCGCTCGAAGTCGCGGGCGCATTACACAGACCAAACGGCATGACATTAAACTCGTACAAGCCGTCGGGCGTGACAAAGGCTTCGGTCAAGCGTCATCCGCCATGGGTACTTGCCAGTACCCCGAGCGCAAATCAAGAGATGAAAAGAATTCGGCTCCTTGCAGACTATCAATCGCGTCATCGATTCGCGGCAGCGGGTAAACGTCCTTGCGAGTGATCTTGTTGAGCCGTTGGTAGTCCACACAGAACCGCACGGAACCTTCCTTCTTTGCAACGAGAACAACGGGAGACACCCATGGGCTGTTCGAGGGCCGAATAACGTCGCGTCGAAGCATATCGCCGACTTGTTCATATGACCCGACGTTCTGCTGGAGACACGCGATATGGACGTTGCCGCAGTGGTGGTTGGGCGCCAGTGTCGATGCGATGCGTAACAGCGGAAGTGCGGCCGAGAGGTTTGCCCGACATCGAAAGAAGAACGAAATTCTTCCAGCAGGCACAGAAGTTGGGAACGCTGGACCGACGTGAGGTTGTCAGCAATGGAGGACCTAAACACATCAGCAGGTGACAAATCGGACGTGGAAACAGCACTGAGCGTACGGGATCGAGCTGGCGCAGTGCGTGTCACCCGGTGCGTCTATAAGACATTCCCCTCGCACCAACGTAACAATGAACGGGGATGGGTTGGTCACAAAAATATCCGTGTCGCCCTGAGTGATTTCCACGGTCGCAAATGGCACCAACAAGCCTTTCCTAGTGAAAACGCGGTCACATGGAGAAAGGAGTGCAACGACGTCGCAGAAACCGGTGCAATAGACTGACACAGCCGTTGACGAATTTGCAGGAACTGTGATGTCGTCTTTGACGAATACCTTTGTCGCAGCCGATGAACTGTCTGCCGGTGTCAAATCTGAGAATGGTGAAAGCTCTAGTTCGGCTGGCGCGCAATGAATGACGGCGTCGTGGCGGGAGAGAAAATCCCATCCAAGGATGATGTCGTGAGAGCATGAGGAAATTATGATGAATTCGACGGCGTACAGAGCGTCCTGAATGATGACACGGGCTGTGCATACCGCCGTCGGGTGAATACATTGGGCGCTGGCTGTACGAAGGGAAAGACCGGAAAGTGGCGTCGTCACTTTTCGTAGCAGGCGGCTTAGTTTAGCGTCCATAACGGATACGGCGGCTCCAGTGTCGATAAGGGCAGATGCGCTAACACCGTCCACAAAAATGTCTATCACGTTCGATGGGCTTCGCTGAGGGCTTTCGCAGTTCGATAGCGTCGCAGCCCTGGCCTCGTGGACTGCGACGACTACTTTTCCTGGTCGCGTGCGACCGGACGTGGGCGCATCGGCGACAGTGAGCGACGTCGGGGAGACGGAGAGCGCCGACTAGATGGAGCTTGGCGTGACGTCGGTGACAGAGGCGTAGGTTGGGCGTAAAATGTGCGGTTTGACTGGCTGGTGGCGGGAGACACGACTTGAGGCGGCTGGACGCGATTGCAATAACGTGCCACGTGGCCGGCGTAACCGCATGCGAAGCATATGGGGCGGTTGTCGGTGTGCGCCATCGGTTTGCTGGAGCAAGGCCCGCCCATGGCGCAGGACGTGATTGACGGGGTAGCGACTGATATGACTGCATCGTGGGCTGCGGTCGTGGCCTCTGCATTGCGTCGGCGTAGGTAGCCGGCATAGCCGCTTCGAAGGACTGATGTCTAGCGGCGGCTTCGGCGTAACTGTGTGGGGCTGCCGTAGGTATTACTGGGGACGTCCTGGCGACAACTTTGGCGTAACTGAGTAATGCAGGAGCCGGATGGTGCTGGTGGTACTCAGGCATGACCTCCGCGATTTCCTGCTCAGTCGCTCGACGGAGGGGAGGGAGAAGAGTAGTTGACGGCTGTTGAACGTACTGAGGTTGAGCAAAGTCCAGCAGAGAGAACTGGCGCGCGATTTCCTCGCGCACGAATGACTTCACCTCTGCGAGCAAGGCGGAGTGGTCGGATATGGTCGACAAGCCAGCGAGCTCGGCGTCGCGGGATGGAGAGCGACGCGGGTCATCGACCGCTGCCGGCGCAGCTCCTCATAGCTCTGGCAGAGCGTGATGACCTCGGCCACTGTGCTGGGGTTTTTGGCGAGCAGCATCGTGAAGGCATCGTTGTCGATGCCTTTCATAATGTGCCTCATCTTGTCAGATTCCGACATGGTGGCGTCTGCTTTCTTACACAAATCGAGGATGTCTTCAATGCAGCTGGTAAAGGTTTCGCCGGCCTGCTGAGCTCGTTCTCGCAAACGCTGTTCGGCCTGCAGCTTACGAACGGCAGGGCGGCCAAACGCGTCGACGATGGTGGTCTTGAAAGCGGACCACGTCGGGAAATCGGATGCATGGTTGTTGCACCACATGCCTGACACACCCGCGAGGTAGAAAACCAAGTTGCTCAGCTTGCCTGCTTCGTCCCATTTATTGGGGACACTCACCCGTTCGTAAATCGTGAGCCAGTCCTCCACGTCGGTGCCATCCGCGCCGGTGAAGACAGGAGGGTCGCGGATATGGGGGACACCGGGACAAGTGGTCAGGGCAGGAGGCGGCATTTGCTGAGCGGCGTCTTGCAGCATGGTAGATGGCACGGTACGGGATCGAAGCTCCAGGGGCATCGAATGGAGACCGAAGTTGTGGGGACGGTACAGCACTCTCCACCACTTTGTAAAGGCGTTTATTGACGGCGACGATGCACGGCGACGACAGTAACGACACAGCGCAGACTTGCAGACTCTCACGAGCAAGAGCACGAGGGGTGTGCTCTCCGAGAAGAGGCGAAGAGGGCGGCCCACTAGAAGGCGCTCGAGAGGACGGCCCATTACAGCGTTCCAATGCTTCTCTACAAGTGTTTTAATTCAGATGACTGCCTCCTGACTCTTTTGACTTGTTGCATTTCCTGCCGCTTTTTTGTTATAATATCCTATATTTTTAAACAGTTTCATTTGGCTGGAATCTGACTGCACAGCTAAGCAGTGCATCCTGCCAGCAGAAGCAAAAATAAAGTTTTATCTTAACTTAAGTGGTGACAAATGATGGTGGTACTGTGCTGAGATGGGGTGCTATGACAGAGATGTATGCCACGCAATCTGCGTTCGTTGAAGACCATTCTGCTGAGTAAAGACTCGCCAGAATGCAGTGTTGATTTTGTGATCTATGCAGATCACAAAAGCATGCCATTAGCAAAACAATACCATTTGCTGCACTCTTTACGAGTTTATTTTTGTACTTTGAACAATACATACACAGTAACCCTAAAAAGCTCATAGTACAGTGTGTCATAAAGCTCCCCCACCCCCTTGTCCCATTTAAGTGTAGCATTATAAATACAATTCAGCATGGTTTTTTGTCCGAGATGTTTGCAATAAACATTAGCCTGTGAGTTATTGTGCCAAACATTGTCGTGCCTTGGACCAAGGCTGCCACTGATGTGTGTTGAGCTGTGTAAAGTATTAAGTGAGCACACCTTCGTGCAGGAGGAGACATGGTCTATGCACAACTTGGGGACAGCAGGTATTGTAGTCCAGGTGACAGGCACTAACTGGCCAAGGCCTTCATACACGCTTCTAGTGACAGGCCTGTGCCGCTTTCGTATTGATGGCCTCATCCAGGAGTCACCATACCTTGTGGGAAATGTCTCTCAACTTGACAAGTTGCCCGGGGAAGCTGGCTGTAAGTAGCAAAAGACTGTTTATCACGTTTTTGTATCTAAAAAAAAGTTTTCATGTTTGTCCATCAAAACTGAAAAAACAAAACCCAAGTATGTAGAAGTCTTTGAGAGTTTATTACAAAGAAGAATATAAGCTTAGTATTACTATATAGATGTGTTGTTGTAATTTCCAAAAAAAAAAGAAAGCTTTTATCCAAAGCACATAATTTCCTTCTGTTATCTTCAGATATCTGAGAAACCTTTTGGGTTTTATTCCTACGTATACTACCACACATATTGGCATACTTAAGGTCTTTTACCACCTCCCACTGAATGAGAAAAAACACAAACTAGGCCATAAGATTTCTGTGTCCTTTAGTCAAAGTGTGGAATGTTCATTCTGGAGTGTATGTATACAAATGTTAAGTGCAAACCTACCAACTCTCCCGATTTGCCTGGGAAACTCCCAAATTTTGAGCAATCCTCTAGATCGTACAGATACAGCCATAAAGCTCTTGAAAAACAGTCCACTGCGGGGGAAAAAAAGAAAAAAAAAAAGGAAAGGGGTTTTAAAATTTTCTGACCTTTGTCTGATGCGTGTGGGATGTTTAACACTTTCACCGCAGTATGTTAGTGTCATGCAGAAAAGTGTACTAGGTTGAGAAAGGCTACCAGCTGTAAGGAGGCATGGCACGCTTTGTTCCTTAATTACAAACATGTGCGCACACTCTATAATTACGACTACCAGTGTGATCGCTGACGTCTAAAAACTTTACGGGCAGTCATTTAGAGCTGTCTATGACGTTGCTGTGGCCCTTAGAAGCAATAAATGAAAAACGTACGCCAGTTTTCTTTTGTCATGTGGCAAAATGTCCAATGCTGTTGCAGTTAGTATTTTTAAACTAAAATTTTGCAAGTTCTAGTTGCCAGCTGGTGACCTAAGACAACTTGAAAGCACAATTTAGCTTTTTTTTTAATTTGGATCCTGTTTGATAATGGTGCGCTTGTTTTTTTTTTCTTTTTATATACATCAGTGGACATGGACGATTACGATGCGGAATTGACTGAGCTGATGAATCAATTTCGGGAGCAGGCCACGAAATTAATAGACATGCTTGATCTGTCTATTCCTTCCATCATTCGACTGAAGGTGAAAACTCTTCATTTTTTATGTGCATGTGTACATGTGCACCTTTGTGTGACCTTTGGTTCAATGTAAATTACCAATTCCCTTTTTCATTAGACTGAAAGGGCTGACAGATGATTTCTGTTACTATACTGGTATGTGTGTGTCTGTGTGTTGCATTACAAGTGTGTGCCTGTGTTTTGTGTGCATTAAATCATGCATTCATTTCATGGTTTTTATTACCCAAAGTGGTTGTGTCTGTTTTGCAGCGCCTGCTAGCCT
Organism: Rhipicephalus sanguineus; assembly: GCF_013339695.2. Classification (NCBI taxonomy): domain Eukaryota; kingdom Metazoa; phylum Arthropoda; class Arachnida; order Ixodida; family Ixodidae; genus Rhipicephalus; species Rhipicephalus sanguineus. Next base: position 235,098,241 of record NC_051176.1, read on the forward strand.
CTGTTCCTATTCAGAGCTTGCCAGACATATGTGCTGCCATTGTAAGGGCCACTCACGCAGAGAGGCTTCAAGTGCTGGATGCAGTTGACTTGGCCGAGCGCTTCAAGAAAACACTTCCCCTGCTGATTCGGCAAATTGAAGTGAGCATGGTTCCCTTTTGTCACTCCACTTTTGCAGATTTTAACAATTTACTTTTTTGTACCATGGGTTACACAAGATGTCACACATTATAGAGAGGAGTTCAAGTTATTCTTTGCAGTAAACAGCAGCCAAATAGAGAAATTGCTTAGCCGAGTTACTCCTAAAGTGTCGAGTATAAAACAGTACTGTTCCACTTTCTATTGCTCTGTCAGATTTCGTTTAGATCCAGTGTTCGCGAAGACTATAACATACCGTTGAATGTAACCAGCCTTATTAAAGCTCAAAGAAGCAAGCTGAATTCCTGCGCCATTTGTTTTGGGCTCCTAGCCTCCATTTGGTTTTCTCTTCCTCCCCCACTTCCATCTCCATTGCCTATGTGGTAAAAGCACATTGTTAAAAGGGAGGGGTTCGGTGGCACACTGGCAAAAAAAAAAAATGCTGTGGGGGTTCCTGGAGGCTACATTGCAGCAAATTACCAGATTTTATAGGTAGATTCAGATGTATACAGTCGAACCCAGATATGTCGAACCTGAAAGGGACCACAAAAAAGTTCTATATATAGGTAATTCAATACATAACATGTTTTATATATCGAAAACATTTCAAGGGGATTTTACAACTGTTCGATATACACAATAATTTGTTGTGTGTGAGTTCAGTATGTGCGGGTTTGACAGTATCGCCACATCACATAGTACGCATGTGGGCATCATGCACCGCACAAGTTTGGCAATACATACTGAAAATAGTTGCTGGTGATGTAGTGTTCGCGGAGGGTGAGAAACGTACAACCGACACTTATGGCGTTCAGTCTGAGAGTGTCTTTATTTCATGTTTCCCTCCCTGACTTGCACCCACCATAATTCTTTCATCGGGCGGGCCTGGTCCACGTTGCTGCCACCGGCTCTCCACCGTCGGCTCAGGATTCTCTTCTGTCTAGCAGTAAACTTGCACAGCACATCTCCCCCTCATAGCTTTCTCTTTTAGAACCGCTGTACAGGCTTGACTACGCGTCCACTCTGTGTCTTGTAACCCTGTGGGGCAGATGAGTCTTCTCGAGGTTCGTTTGTTTCTGGTTGCATTTTGTCCTCTTGACCCCGCTTCTTGACTCCTCACGTCTGGTGAGGCTTGTGGGTTTCTCCCGGGCATTGACTCACACTACGAGCGTTTCTCAATTTCAAGCAGTGGGGCTAAGTGGAATCTGTTCCTTCTCAGTTGGTCTGTGTTGTGGGAATCGAGCGCGCCCTCCCCTTTGGCGCCTCGTTCTCCAGCTAGCGCGTGTGTTGGCCCCGCGCGGCTCGAGCGCCGGGGACCGCCGTTAATCGGCAGCGCCAGGCCTCTTTGTCTGGCGCGAGCCATGCGTCGGCTTCCCGGCGCGCGGGCACGCGTCCGGGCATGCCTCGACATGCTCACATGCTCACGCCACCAAGCTAGCTTACGTCACTGCGCATAGCCGTTCCTCATTGGCTGCCAGTGAAAACCCCCTTCCCCCTTGAGCTCGCTTCTGTCTGGCGCGGGCTTGCCCGCGGGAGATGCTCTCAGGCTAGCACGAGAGGTTGACGCGCTGCTCTACCAGGCGGCTTCTCGTTCGTGTGCTCGACTGCTGCCCTTTGTGTGAGAGTCGTAGCGCCACTGGCAAGCGTACTCGATCGGTCTTGCGGAGTTCCCTTTACGGCCTGCAAGCCCGTCACTGTCGTACTGTGCTGCATCTTGGGTTAATAAACCCGTGTTGTTTGTTGACATCCTGCTTCGAGTGCCTTTTCTGCGCCAGTGCCGGAGTCGACGAACCCAGCCGTAGCGTCTTTGTTCGCTGCGGCAGTGGAGAACGTCGCGTCCCTTCACGGTCGCCTCGTAGGGTAAGCTTTGCGCTAAACATATCTCCACAGTGTCTGTCTCCAGAATATAAGACTTCGGAGACCCGGTCGATGAAAGTACTATTCCAGTCTTGTTTTGGTTCCTTATCCACGCTGTCTCCCCTGGCTTTAAATCTCGAAGGATCCGAGCTCCGTGCCTTCTGTTATGGTTTTTCTTTTGCTCGGCTGCATGCTGCCGTTCCCACGCCTGAAATGCTTGCTTATCTACCACGGTGGGTTCCAGCGAACCACATGCCGCCAGGAGAGCGGAACTACATACCGCCGTTTTCTGTAGGCTCTTCTTTACTATCCGCATGGCCACTTTAACGAAATCATTGCTTTGCGGAAACCTGGGGCTCGACGTTACGTGCTTGAAGTCCCATTCTTTCGCGAACTTGTGGAAGGCAGAGCCATGAAGTTTCTTGAATTGAGAGCCATTATCCCTGAAAACTGTGTCAGGCATGCCGTGTCTTGCGAAAACAGACTTTACATGTTTTATTAATTCTTGTGCTGTCATACTCGTAAGCAGGGCGATCTCACGATACCTTGAATAATAATCGGTCACAAGCAAGTAGTTCTTTCCTCCACAGTGGAACAGATCCGTGGCAACTTTCTGCCATGGTCAATCAGGAAAATCAGACTGCATCAACGGCTCATGTCTGTACATCTGTTCTTGAACACACTGTGTACAGCGCCGAACGAGCTCTTCGATTTCGGTCGATACACCTGGCCACCATTCTGACTCCCGGGCCTTTGCTCGACACTTTACAGTTCCTTGATGACCTTGGTGTGTCTTTGCGAGTATTTCTTTACGCATAGTCCCAGGAATGACTATCCTTGACCTTTTCATGAGAAGGCCATCCTCAACTGCAATGTCTGACCTGTGCTGCCAATAATCTCTACATTCGAAGGAAGCTCTTTGTGGTTTGGCCATCCATCATTGCAGCAGTTGCTCAGCTCCTGAGTGTTTGATGGGGGTCTCATACCAATAATAGCCTGCACTTACGAAGGGTCAGCATAACATGTTTCTGTAATCTTTGCACAACCTTTCTGAGACGGGCACTGGGCTCGGCCTGCGTCCTGCCATAGATCGGGATGTCATCCATGTTACACGCAACGCCTTCCAGGTTATCCAGAAACTGTGACATCTTCCTTTGGGAGAACTCAGGTGCAGAACTGATTCCAAAAGGTAATATTTTAAACCCGTTTTAAACCGCCGTTATGAACGTGGTCATATTTCTAGACTCCTTCGCCAACTCGAAGTGCCAAAATCCTGAATTGGCGTCGACTTCACAAAAATATTGAACTCCGGCAAGTTGCGCAAGAACATGTTCACTGACAGGCAGAGGGTGAACCTCACGCTCTACAAACTTGTTTAGCTCAGGCAGGTCTACGCATATGCGCACATCTCCATCAGGCTTCTGAATGATGACCATTCCAGAACACCACTGTGTTGGCTCCTCAACTGGTTCAGTACCGCCAAGCTCAACCATCTCTTGAAGTTTTGCCTTGGCCTTCGACATTGAAGGGACACTAAAGGCAAATAACAATTTATGTCAGAGTAAAAGCTGAATGTATGACAACGTCTAAAACGGCAATATTATCAACAACAGTACCCTACTTACTGAGAAATTAAGCTAAATGTATCACATGACGTGTGCCACGAGTGGGACATTTTGGAAATGATCCTGATGACGTGAGAGCGTCCGACTATTAATCACTAGTAATCAAACTAGCTGCAATAAAAAAAGAACCTTCCGTGCATCAAGAGACGTAATAAAATGCTGCTTGTTCGTTTGTGTTTGATTCATGGAAAAAAGAACCTCTTTGGCATTGCCATGGGGAATGGCGCGCGTGGTTCAAAGATTCCGTTTTCGCTGAGCTGCGCTTCGTTCACGTGGTCGCATCTCAGTGGTAGTTTCAGTATTGCGTACTGCTGCGTGTGTTTTGCACGCTCGTGAAAGTCGCTCTGACAGAAAGTTCGACAAAAATGCCGCATGCATGTGATGTTGCCGGATGCCCGAATGGTGCACGCCGCCAGTGCATGCCGCCATGCAGTAAAGGCGGGCAACGTTGGGCACGGCAACAGTGACGTCAGAAAGACCACTTTCAGGCGGGTGACTTGAAGTGCGCTAACGCGATGCGGACCACTAAAACGTGATTTCATTTCAAAATAACCACTTCCTTGGCATAAAAGTAGCACTACGAGGTTTCTGGACCGCTATTTCAACAATCAACGTCGACTTAATATTTGCCTTTAGTGTCCCTTTAACAGTATGGGAACTTTTTGAGAAGTGGTCAGCGCTAGTGGTACAGCATCTTTTATAAGCTTGATCTTGTATGTGAGCTAATTTTACCCAGACCGGTAAAGAGTTTGGGAAACTCACCCTCTGGGTTGACAGCTTCGCTTGTCTGACTGATGACTTCAAGGCGTTTCACAATGCTTAGATTTTCACTAGCTGCCCTTGACGGGAGAGGTGTCTCAAGACCATCCACGATGTAGATACAGTAGAACCCCGCTGTTACGTTCCTCACTGCTGCGTTTTCCCGGCTGTTACGTCATTTTCCGCCGGTCCCGGCATAACTCCCATCGGATGCAATGTATTGGGAACCCCGCTGTTACGTCGTAACTGTCGGACCGTTCCCGTATGATACGTCGCGAAGTGCGCTCGGAGCCGACCGAGTGACTACCGAAGAGAGCGGCCATGGTGCATTTTCACGCAGCTTGGCCTGGTTTGACCGTAATATTAGCCGCATGAGAGGCACAAGCAACAGGATCTTTCAATTGATGCAAACAAAAGCATGGCCTTCGAGATTCGTATTGCAAAGATGGCGTCTATGACGTAATTGCTAGCCAAAGCAAGGCCTTTGAGATTGGCATTTACTATTGACAAAAGCATAGCCTTCGAGATTTGTACTGCACAAACATGGCGTCTATGACGTAATTGCTTGCGAAAGCAAGGCCTTCGAGATTAGCATTCCCTTCTGCCATCGCGTTGGCGTAGACTCATCATCATCGTTATTTGTCGGAGGACGGGAGGAGTTCGAGCTGGTTGGACCTCGCATGGTCGTGCGCGCGGTTCGCGGTCGGACTCGCCGCGCTGGTAGTGATTGCGTGTGCTTAGTTCTTTCATGCCTACAGCTGTTGGTGTTAAAAAGATCACATACGTTGATTACATTTCTGTGGAAGAGGCCGTCCCCAGCTCCGCGTTTCTATCCATCGACTAGATTGCGGCTGAGCGCGCCAATTTTTGTGCTGCTCGTAAGCATTGAAATAAAATTCTGAACCACTAAATATTTTGTCGTTTTTCTTGTTTTTCGGCTCTTACGTTTCCCGTCTCTTACGTTTATTTCCTACGGTCCCTTCAAAAACGTATCAGCGGGGTTCTACTGTACTTCCTTTCGATGACGTGTCGCGGTACAATATCACTGCTGTAACCATGCCGGAGACAGCAAGTTCCCACTGGTTGGGTCCCCTCAAGACCTTATATGGCTTCTGGAGATGCATATTCTTGAAATCTCTCTTATACATTTGGAGAGGAATCGGTCACATCTGCTCTTGTAGCCACTTTGAAGGTGACAGGCGACCTATTAATGTCCACAGTAGCCATCCACTTGTTGTCGCAGCTGAATGAGATGAGTTCGAGAAATGCGTCGTTGGTTACCGATGATCTCGCGGACTGATGCTCTTCCTTTGCAGACACAGACAAAATGTCCCTTTTGATGGCACTTGTTCCATGTCGTTTTTGTGCACGGCACTTCCCTGTAGTGTGCTGCGAGTAGCCACGGAACGTGCACTGCTTCACTTTGGCTTCAGGCTACTTCTAAGCTTGCATGGCATGCGTCTTTCGCTTTCCTGGAGGCACAGCTGGAGTTCGAGCCTGGCCGACTCTATCCACATCCTCTTCATTGTAGCTGTGCAGCATAGCAGCTTGTTCCTTTATCACATCAGACTGTCGGGCCATGGTGGTGGCCTTTTCGAGGGTCAGCTCCGTGTCCAGCTGCATTCTTCCTGACAGCTTGCGGTCTCTGATGCCCACTACTGTCCGATCCTGGATCATCTCGTCATGCAAATCTCTGAAGTTGCACAACTTGGCCAGTCTGTGTAGCTCTGTGACGAACTCTTCGACCCCTTTTCCTTCCCGCTGTTCTCTTCTTAAGAATATCGCTCTTTCGTTCATGACATTCCTTCGAACTACGAAGTGGTTTTCGAACACCTGCAGAACATCATTGTAGCTGTTCTTCTCTCCTCTGTTAGTTTCAATGAGGCAAGGATGTCTTCTGCCTTGTCGCCCATAAAGTAAACCAATGCGTAGACTTGTTCCACAGTGCATTTTGAGGCGAGGCTACTCACAATGCGAAAACGTTCAAAATGCCGCTTCCATTGTGGCCACTGACTTGAATTTGCAAAGTTAAATTCCTCCGAAGGCTTTGCATTGAAAGCTGGTCATTGCCATTTTTCCTTGCTGAACTTGCAAACCCACCATCGGACCGTACGTTGCAGGTTCAGACGTACGCTGCCATCATGTAGTGTTCACGGAGGGCGAGAAACATATACAACCGACATGTATGGTGTTCATTCTGAGAGTGTCTTTATTTTGAAGTTTCCCTCCCCGACTTGCGCCCCCGTAATCTTTTCGGCGGGCAGGCCGGGCCCGCATGCCGCCGTTGGCTCTCCGCTGTCGGCTCAGGTTTCTCTCCTGTCTAGCAGTAAACATGCACAGCACAGGTGATTAGAGGTTTAATATCTGTGCATTCAAGACTTCAGTTTTGGTAAGGGTAATACATTGTAATCATTGTACACTAAGTAGTTTCCTGTGCCATAAGGAATACAGTCAAGTGCTTGTGTAACAAAACACTTGGTGCCTTTGAAGTCCTTCATTATACAGCTCACTTTCTTGTATAATTTATGCATTGTATTGCTTCCAATAGAGGAGGTTGATCATGTTCAGCGAAATAAAGCCATTATTTAACAGGAATCCAAGAGATACTTGATGAAAAAAATATCACTGGGGTCTTTCTGCACATTATGTCTAATAGAATGGGCAACTGCAATTTTTGCCGTATGGCATTGAAGTTTGTAGCATTGCTCTTTGGCAGTGCAACGGGTGACAAAAAGAAATTGGGTATGACAGAAGGTCGAGGTACAAAGCTTCAAATCCACTATCTCTTCCCTTGTTACTGGACTTGCCCTAGTGAGTTGAGCATTACTCCCAAGTAGTGGAACTAATTGTGGCAAAGGTTGTGCCTAGTGCAGGCCATACTAGTGCAAGTTGTCGAACTATGTGTTTAGCCATTCGATTCACTGGGCTGCGAAGAACCGGAAGCACTGCTGCATACATGCATTGTAATGCAACAAGTCAGCTGCCAGGGATTTCCAAACTCAGCAAATTTCAGGAAATTGTGTGTACAGGAAATTTCATGTAACCACTTTTACTGTTGAGGCTTTCACAGTGCACATATAGTGTGCCGGTACATATGGGTTAGGCAGGTAGTTTTGTTGTAAAAGCATCTAAGTGTAATAATATTCCATATTTTTGAGTGTACAGGTCCCACAAACGGTATTGTGCAGATATTGAAGGTTTTATTCCTAGTTTAATGTTGTTATTTGATTCCGAGTACAATATTGCTGTTTATAATCTCTATGCTTGTTAAAACTTTCGTATTTATTTATTTTTAAGAGTCTTCAATTTTTGCATCAAGCAAAGAAAGATGGGAGCACATCACGCGCTTTTCACATTGAAAAGGTTGGATCACCTCATCGACCGAGACAACAGCTGGATATTGATGATGACGATTTTGAGGAAGGAGATGAGGTTGGTTTGTTGGAGAAGAAAATAAAGTGAGTACCTTCTTCATTTGTACTTTGTATTTGCCCACATTGTTAGTCAAATTAATGTGGTGCAGTTTGCATGCTGCAGCATCATTAGTAATAGTAGTCTGTTCATACATAAGCTTAAAAAAATTTTTGTAATGATTTGCTACAGCAGCTACACTCCATTTGGCCAGATGTATTTTTTTGTCCAAGAAGTCCTCACTACTGTTCTCGTCACTTTATGCCACTTTAGAGCATGCACTCATTGGTGCAGGCTTGTGTTAATCCACATTTTGGGTGGAAATGCCGCTGCCCTCTAAAGTTGTATACGACTGCAGTTTGTTATATTTACATTGATCGAGCATTTTTACTTAACTGAAGTTAGGCTGTAAATATATACAGTTGAACCCACTTATAACAATCCCAGATATAACGATCTATCGGTTATAACGACCATATTTCGGTGCACTTACGATTTTCCTATGCTACCCATTGAAATTGCGTCCACATATAGCGAACATTTTTCAAAGCCTCCTACTTTTACAACGAACACTTCAGACACGGTCGCGGTAAAAATATGGCGTATACGAAGCTACAAAAAAGTTAAAGCAGGTCTTCTAAAGCATGAGAGGCGCGCGCTCGCGCATCTCCCGGTCCAGTTTACTCGTGATAAAGATACCAGAGATCGGCGAGCACCGCACGCGCTGCTTTCGGACGCTGCGAGCGAGGTCACTCACTTTCCAGTCTTTTCTTCAGATGCAGAATGGCAGTGGGGAATAAAAAAAGAAAGAAAGAAAGAAATAGGAGGCAGCATGAAGCCTTGTAGTCACCTTTAGCAAGGCAACCTTTCCTGGCGCTGTTCTCTGCAGCTACGACCACCTACGATGAACTTATGCCTTGGAACGCAAGAAGCCATAAAATGCAATAAGCGAATTTGACCGCAATAACTTTTCGGCGCTTAAATGTTCACTGTGTCGACGTCACAATATGCCGCAAAATATCTTTCATCTTTTCGGTAATGGCAGAGACCGGCCGATCGGTGATTATGACTTCCGCCCGATTGCGGCAATTCCTTCAGGGACAAGCATCAGAAGAGAGCGCAGGCGATGTGGTGGCCGGCGATGGAGGTGCCATTATGATTTATCGCCGCCAACCTTATCACATTCATCTGCAGCTATCGGCTCGGCTGCTCGTGTGGCATAAACTGTTCGGAGTGACGGCGGTACAAGCAGTACAAGCGTGCAATGCCATTGCCGTTCGCAAGTTCGCCGCCGCCGCGCCATGCGAGATAAAGTGCACGTCGCTTTGTATAAACGAAGCGAGTTGAGTGGCACGGGCACCGAGGAACGTCGATGCACTTACAGCGAGCATATACAGCGTGTTAACCCAAGCACGCCGCGCCTGTCGTGCAGGGCTGTCAGAGCATCGCGGAGACGTACAGTCTGCGTTGCTTGCAAAATGCTTGTCTTTGCCACGTTGAACGAACAGGCTACTCGCCGCACCCGTGCACGGTCCGAAGTGAAGCTGGCACAAAGAGCGCGCAAATGCGCGTACAAATGCAAGCGGCCCGGCAGTGATGGCGTGAACCGAGTATGTGACGCGCTGCACGCAACTATCCAGGGATGATCGGCTCCACGTGGCGGTACTGGTGGTACTACGGTTCAGTGAAACGGTGTCGGTTCACTGAAAAGGCGGTTTAATTCACTCGTGCACGCAGCGGGCGTCGCTTCACAACGCGAAAAGGCCTAACTTCTCACCAGAGGAGTTGTTAGCACTTGTCGATAAAAATTCGCAGAAAAAAAAAAGCGGCTTGGTCGCTAAGTGCATTGTTTTTGAGGGCGAGTCCATTTACAACGAACTACTGATCTAACGACCAGTTTTCGCGGCACTTTCGAGTTCGTTATAAACGGGTTTGACTGTATAGATTTCTGTGAGAAATTCAAGGGCACTTGAGTTTACTTTGTTGTACCATTACTTCATTATATCCCGTTTATATTTAGATGAGATTTGAGTACACACGCATTCACTGTGAGTGGCTGATAGTCACTCACATTCATACGTTAACTGAAACTCACCCTTGTTCACTGTCGTCATTGGCTAAGTTTGCGAGCACTCTTCATAGTCATACCCACCCGTACTTATCATCACCGACTAACTCTCCTCTCCCACCTGTGAAATGAGAGTGAAGCAAGTATGACTCATTATACTCATGAGTATGCCGACCTTGATTTACAGTGGCAAATTGAATACACCCTCTTTAATCAGTACAACCTCTGTTACGACAGTGGTTTATTTTAGGCTGGTGCAAATAGTAAATTTGAGGTTCAAAGCAAATTCGAAGTAAATAGTGATTAGGTCAAATAATTTCAAATCGAATTCGAATAGTATATATCACATATAAAGAAAACTGAGCACATTTTCATGACCCAACTAACCTGCACAATATTTTTTTTTTAATTGAAACAAGGCATATGCAAATGTCATTCTTTTTGGTTCAAAGGAAGTGGAAGCAACTTAGAACAGTAGCAGGATTTGACTTTTGGTACTGTGTAAGTGATAATCTGTAAAATATGTTACGTTTAAGAATTTACTGTACTTAGAGCATATAATCTTGTGTAACAAGCTTTTAAACTTAAAAAATATTAATCGATGTAAGGGTAATATATTCATTTAACCTTGAAGTTGGGCTTTACGGCAGTGTGGATTTTTTCTTGAAAGGTGTATTCACCGTATAGCACCCCTTAATTGCTGTGAAACTACCTTTACAGGGGGGTTACATGCGGACTAATATACACCTATTCGTTCATTTTGAATACTTTGAAATTTACACTAATTTAAATTCGAAGCGAAGCGAATTCGAATACTGTGATATTCGTTCGAATATTCGAAGTGCTCGAATATTCGCACAAGCCTAGTTTATTTGGTTACGTGCCATAATTGGCATGCTATCTACCAAAAATATTGGTCTTGCAGTGTCGGCCCTTAAATCCAACATAGGTTTGCTGAGATTTCCTAGTAGTATCGTGTTATAAACATAGTTATAAGATTTCTGTGAACATAACTGATGTTCATGTGGAGTACATGAACTTGTTATTCTAGCCAAATTGTACATTCACACCACCCGTATCACTGGAAAGTTTATGTTCATGTTAAGTGTTGATGACGTAGTTGTTCTTACTTTTCTCCTTCTTTGCTTCATTTTCAGGGCAGCTGAAATGCCTGATCATGCTAGAAAGGTAGCAACAAAAGAATTGCAGGTAATTTGCGAAGAATTTTCAGGCTGCCTCTGTACTTTTATATTAGTTACTTTGATAATGAAGCTCTTTGTTATGGTAAATCTGTGAGCAGTAGAAAGAGCATTTAATTTTGTTTGCAGTTTTTCTGTTGTATAGATATATAGTCATATACTATCTGCATACCTTACTTTCAGAGGCTGAAGAAGATGCCACCACATATGCCCGAGCATGCCATGACAAGAAATTACTTGGAGCTGCTCATTGACTTGCCCTGGTCACATAGTTCTCCAGAAGTAGTGGACCTTGCAAAATCCAGGTGCTTTAAATTTATATAGCACTTCTTCGTATTGGCCCTCATCCCCAGATGTTTGTAGGTTTATTATGAAAACTTTCCACAAATTTTTTATATGTTTTGTCACATGTGTTCAACTTTTTCAGGTCTGACTTGGATGCTGATCACTATGGAATGGAAAAACTTAAGAAGCGGGTTCTTGAATACTTGGCTGTGAGGAAGCTGAGGAGCTCTCTGAAAGGTCCCATCTTGTGCTTTGTGGGTCCTCCTGGTGTTGGAAAGACCAGTGTGGGACGTTCTATAGCTCGCTCCTTGGGCCGCGAGTTCTACAGGCATGTCTTTTCTATGCCCACTGGCACATGTGAACTTGTGATAGTAACTGTCAACAGTGAAATAAATGAGGAATGTGCTGGACACATACAATGTGCAACCTATGTGTACCTTTTCAATTGTGTTTTGCACTGTTGAAAGTAGCTATGTCAAATGTAAACCTCCTTCTCCTGATAAAGGCTGCTTATTAGTACATGCACATATTCCAAGAGCTGGCAGAGTGGCAGTGTGCCTGTATTTATTCACTTGCAAGACTCTTTATGTGCGAGTCTGCTTTGTGGCCAGGGAGGTGACTCTTGCTTTCCATGAATGGGGCCCTTCAGTACTTTTTAACTGTGATAAGTTGATTCCTGTAGTCCCTGGGCAATACTGTGCTCAACTGTGACTGAGCTGAATATCATTTATTGAACAACTGGAAGCTCATTTCTTCATTCGGAGTTCTGCGTGTCCCCTTGTTCAACATTTTAGAGCCCTTTGAGAGGGAAGAATTATCTATCTAGTTTCAGCATGAAGTCACAAGGAAACCTATAGTTGTTTTGTTTTTCCTTTGGGTTGTGCAAGGTTTTTTTCTGCTTCACCACACGATTCTTAGTGACCAGACACTTCTCAGCAAAATTCAAGTTAATTTGCATAGTGATAGTCAATTACTAGTGAAAGACATAATGGAAACGGGCTTTTATGTTTATGGTAGGTATTTCCATGAATGGGCAAGTACCAATATCTTTGGAGTGCACAGCATGGTACTGAAAATTGCAAATTCCTCGTGTCACAGGTAACAATAACAGTTTGGGAGGAAGCAACAATGCTAAATTCTTCACTTACAGGGGCCCTGCAACACTTTTTGTACATGGTCATGAAACGCTGCTTATTGGTAATCGAGGCACCTGAGAACACGTGAGCTAAACATTATAGTGCAGCATGCGGCCTGGAATTAATAATTCATTCACAAAGTCAGCTAGAAATCTTTCCCTCTTCTCTTGACAAATGATGCCATATACCCAAATGACCGCACCATATACCTAATTTCACGGCCATTGGCTGATTCGAGCATCGTGAGCTGCATAGTTACCGCGGCCTTCGCAGGAAGCTGCCACATGCTTGCGTGCACTCGCAATCACAGTGAAAGTAAGCCACGCGTTTGAAGAAAAAAAAAAAGAGAAAAAGTGCTCAAGGTTATAACGTGTGCGTGACGTAACGTCTTTCCCCCATGCCATCCCTCCCTGCTTAGCTTCCAGCACGCTTGTCAGGATGAGAGAAGAGAGAAAGCAATTACAGCTTGTGACAAATCTCCAACTCCACTCGTACTTGACGGATTCTAAAAATTTTTGCGGTGGTCGATTCGTGAGGCAGTAGACTCCTTTAATAAAGCCATTCGATGGTTACTTGGAAAAGAGTTGCAGTGCTCCTTTAAAAGTTCTATCAGCACACATTCTTGTGATCAGGCACATAGATAAGTGTCACTTTTGTTTGTTCCCCTGTGTGTGTCTTCTTTAATGCTAACCCCCTCTCAGTAGTTATGCTTAAAGACTACCTGGAATGCCAGAGAGGTGCATCTTGGGTGTAACCACAATATCTTGCTTCTACAGTCAGGTGTTTGCTTCTTGGTTTCCTGAAAGACCTGGGCAATGTGAATAGCGTTGATCGATACCCTCAGTTGTCATCTGTCTATGCACCGTTGATTAATACCCACAGTCTGTATTGATACGTTGCTCTTGGCTGAATTGTATGTAAGCTGTCACACACAAACTTCACCAAGGCAAGGGCAGTGATCAAAGAGCCTTTGCTCAGCACAAGGTCTCCACACCTGTCTATCGGTCTCATGTATAGTTTTGTTTGCCCAAATTGCGGCCATCTGCACTTCACGAGCCTTTCCCCTACTTTTGTCTCATTATTTGGCACACTCATTGCACCATATTGATGACACGGGAAAGGGGAAAATGTTTTAAGAAAAGCTATTGCCACCCCACCCCCTTTTTTATGCTCTGCCATCACTCAAAAGCGAGGAAAAAAAGCTGCTTGCAGATAGTGGCCGAGGCAAAGGGGGAGAGTGTCTCCGTTGACAGTGACACTCACCACCTGGTGCCATGGTAAAAGGACAGTTCACTTTTTATGCAATGATGAGTGGATTTTAAAGATCTTTTAATAAAATTTTCTCTAGACTCCTTCGAACTTCCAGTGTATAAAGAAAATTTGCATTGAGGCCTCGGGAGAGGCCTTTTTAACTGTTAAGTTAGTCATATCGCGTAAAATGTGAACAGTTTCCTTGCCATTCTTGAACCATGAAATTTACTGCGGAAATATAAGATTTGTGGTGTCGATCTAGAGGAATGGGAGGGGACATCAATTGTAGGTTTATCTACAAGTGATCTTTTTTAAATGAAGTATTGCTAACATATTTTCTCTTTGGCATTTTTGTAGCCTGATATAGGGTGTTGGCCATGTCTCTTGCAGGATATCATTGGGTGGAGTGAGTGACCAAGCAGACATTAGGGGTCATCGCAGGACGTACATTGGTTCAATGCCGGGCAGAATCATTCAAGGATTGCGAACTGTTGGTGTCAAAAACCCTGTGTTTCTGCTGGACGAAATTGACAAAATGGTGAGATAAGTACATTTATTGTTGTAATATTTCAGTTTTCAAACTTAACACTTTATATTTCAGTAAAACTCACTTGGTTAATATATACGAAAGTAGGAAAATTGTCCGAGGGGCTCGTTTTTTCTGTATTAAACTCAACTAATGAAACCGACAGAGAATTAATCCAAGGAATACACAGGGGACATTATTTGTGGTTTCTTAGCTGTAGTGTAATCTCTCTTAAATTGAAAGGATCCGAACCCACAACCTTCGAATTACGCGCCCGATTCTCTGCCATTTGAGCTGCAACGGAGGGCGCTCCCTCGTCCACTTTTTTGTAAGGTATTTATGTCTGCCTAATACCTGGGAATGTTAGCCATCGCCACTCGAAACTCAGGTGGCAAATGTGAAACACTACGCGTAATTTGAAGGTTGTGGGTTTGGATCCCAGCGACGGAAAGGGTGATTTTTCATCCACTTTAATTCCTTTCAATTTAACAGTGAATCTTTACACTACAGTTAAGGAACCACAAATAATGTCCCCTATGCTTTCCTTGGCCTAATTTTCTGTCAGTTTCATTAGTTGGTTAATATACGTGATAAACCTTCTGAGCTCTTACTACAAGTGAGATCATGCTTGAATGAGCTTCAGGGAACTCAAGGGAAAGTGCAGTATTACTATGAAATGTGCACACAGAAACTCACATTCATGAAGAAAAGTTATACAGTGTTAAGTTGCATGTGCACATTTAGTGTGTTCACAGGCTTTAGTTCCCTATACATAAAATTCTTACCGCTGTCACTAACACAGAAAGTGTACAACCATTGCATTTTGCCACTTCTAACATGCGGGGCAGAAACTTTGAGAATAACAAATAAACTCGAGAAGAAGGTAAGGACCACACTGCATGTGACGGAAGGAAAGTGATAGCAGTAGCACCAAGAGATCGGAAGACAGCGGAGTGGATCAGAGAACAGACAGAGGTAGCCGATATCCTATAGTTGACATTAGAAAAAAAATGGACCTGGGCTGGTCATTTCATGAGAAGATGGATAATTGATGGTCAGTTAGAGAGTCGGAATGGATACCAAGAGATGGGAAGCACCGCCGATGGCAACAAAAGGTTATGTGATGCGACATAATTAAGAAATTTGCGGGCATAAAATGGAATTGGCCCACACAGGACAGGGTTGCTTGAAGATAATTAGGAGAAGCCTTTGTCCAGCAGTGGACATAAGATAGGCTGCTGATGATGATGGTGATGACGACATAGAATTTGGTTTGTTTTAATGTACTTGTGCTTGCAGTGTGTAGAACGTTGCAAATGGTTGACTATATAGTTCCTGTGGGACTCCTCGGGCACATTGGTTTATGGACCAGAAGTCTATTTCTGAAAGGAAACCACTGCACATGATTGCTTTTGACAGTAGCTTTGACTAGTGTATGAGTTTTTTCTGTTGGTTCTGTATAGATTTCGGCACAGAGTCAAATATGTAGCCATCCCAGTTCAGAGGGAGCATGTGGTAGAGCATTAAAGTCGCAGTAAATTGTATGTATAGTGCTTCAAGGCTGTTGTGGTACTGGCATTGCTGAAACTGAGCTTTTGGCGACAAAAACTGCATAATAATGACCGGGAGGATTTAGGATTTGGACGTGAAAATGCTTCATCTGTTAGAAGATTTTACTGACATAAAATATGTTGAACCAGGTTGTTTTATGTTGTGGACTACGGTGGCGCTGCAGTGCAGCATGTTATATTAGTTAGTCCACTTTTAAATATTGTATTAACATAATGCTTACTGACATTCTACTGGGATGTGTAAATAATGGGAATGAAGAACTGAATTTTGCACATTAATCCTATGTAGTTATTGCTTATGATGGCGTGTTTTGTTGGCCTTGTTTCCTTAGACCCCTGGAATCCATGGTGACCCTGCTGCAGCTTTACTTGAGGTCCTGGATCCAGAGCAGAACTGTGCCTTCATTGATCAGTATCCTTGTGGCACTTTGATGTCTTAACTTTACATGAGATCAAAAAGTTTTGTACATTTCACAAGTGGTTTGTTTAGCCATGTAAATCCTCAGCTTGATTTACACTCATTACAATACTTCTGATGACTTGGTGATGACAAGTTCTACTTAGAGTTGGCAGCCTTCGAAGAATGCAACTGTGGTGTTCTGCTTGCCTGCTCTGTGTGACTTTGGCAATTTGTGTGTAGGGTATCATGGTGTACTAATTGTCACCTAACACTGGTGCACTCTGTGACTGTAGCATCCATCAGGTGCCTCTTTCCTGAAGTGTGGAGGAACTAAAGAACGATATAGTATCATGCTCCTAGGTGGGAACTTATCTTGAATTCTTGACGTGGCACTGTCCTAGAATTATAGTTCAGCATGTCTGGTGCAAACGAAAAAGAAAGGATGTCAGGTAATTAAGGTTCTTTTTTTTTTTTTCAAAATTCAGTTTTAACTGAAAAGGGTCAGTGAAACTAAATTTACCTGACTGCTCAAGTTCTGATTGGTATGCGGATGCAGGCCCAGATGTGCTTCGATACAAAGAGCCTGTCAGTCAGCCTGCTGCTGAAGCAGCCTTTGCCTTTCTTCTTATTTTTCTCTTTCTTCTACTGCTGCAACAAGAACAAGAAACAGCAGGGGTGTTTCACCAGAAAAGTCAGTAGGGAAAGGGGGTAGGTGTAGGCCTATATGGCATTTTGTGTCTGCTATACTACTTCTTTCGGACTTGTCATATTTTGTGCATTAAATGCCACTGCAGTGTCAAGAACGAAAGCAAGGGAATGAGTTGAGAGGCTCATTTCTATGTTAGGCCCAACCTAATGATGCCAACAGACAATGATGCCAAGGAAAGCAACCTTCGAATTACGCGTACAATGCTCTGCCAATTGAGCTATGACAGTGGGCGTTCCCTGTCCACTTTGTTGGGTATTTCTGCGAATGTAATCTTGACAGTGTTGTGGGTTTGAGATCCACCGATGGCAAAGGTGTTTTTTTGTCCACCTTAATTCCTTTTCATTTATGTCATAATTAATACAATACAGTTAAACAACTACAAATAATATCCCCTATGCTTTCATTTGCTTCATAGTGTATTGGCCTAAAGCAGGGTTCTCAAACTCACCTCAGGTAGCGGGCCGCCATCACAAAATTTAGTTCCACAAAGGCCGGGAGGGGGGGGGGGGGAGAGAGAGCTCGAAAAAAATGTCACCTAACGTTGCCATTTGAAAGAACACCTTTCCCATAACCCATATATGTGTCACTTCTAAAGGGGATTTGACGTCAGATTAGAAAAACATGTCAATATTGATTTCCACAATGACTAAAATCTGGATGCCGATTCTGAAATATAGAGTTTTCGTGCCACAGTGATGTTTCAACTCATAGTGACCACATGGGGTGCCTCACGAAAAAAAAAAAAATGCTTGAGACCAGTCCCGTCTCAGTAGCTTACCTGAACAAAGCGCTATTAATTGCAATAGTTGTCTTTTCGTCCACTTTACTTTCTTCACATTTATATTCTAATTACTACAGCTAACGTCTCCTATACTTTCTTTGGTATTATTGTCTGTTAGTTCTCATTAATAGGCGAGAAAGTAATGCAAGTACTATTTAGCAAAGTCAGAAAACTTTATTCAGTGTGGAGCTGCGGGCCGCGTGTGTGAGACCCTAGGCTTAGAGTGTCAAGAAGATCAGCAGTCCTACTGCATCTTTCAGTGTCAACAAATTTAGCAAGCCTCGAAGAAAACCAGTGCACCTAATATAAAAAATTATCCAACAAATAATGTCAGGCAATGTTGATCTGTAAAAATATATTTGCAGAAAAAAAAATTTTATCTTTGGATGGTAGTAAGTGTGAGTACCGCGGTAAACTTTAGAAAGATGAAAATTGGCAATACTGAACCGTAACTATAAGGTGCATTTATGTCCCTTTGTCCACCTGAATTCACTCAAACTGCCAAGTTTTCTTTTTTTTTTTATTTATTGGAGCCTGGACAGTATTTCGTGCATATTTGGGTATATGATCGCAATCAGGACTGGGGCAGTGATTTAAAGTGTGCAACAAGTGGTGACAATACATTGGGCTTTCACTTTTTCTTTTTTTTTTTTTTTAATTTTTAGCCATGCCTGAAAACCAGGAGACATTACGATGTGCATACTAATGTAAGGTTTGTCAATTAGGGCTGTATATGATTCTATGCTTTGAAGGTTACAAACACAGACAAGATTTTGGTATTATTTGACTTCAATACACTTAAAGTGGCTTAATCTGCTGTTTGTCATCGAAGGACAGCCATTTTGAATGTATTATTTATTTACTTATCTGATACTGCAGGCACAAGGGCCCAAGCGGGAGGGGACGTAATGAATAAGTATTTGTGATGATGTTGTGCTGTTCTTGTTTTTTGTGTGTGATAGCAATTAGGTATACGGACAATCTAAGCAAAAGATTTGTTGAATCGTCACTGTCACCGTGGTGGCCCGTATAAGGCCCAAGTTCGATAATATGCTATTGTGCCCCTCATGCTTTTTGTTGTGGAATCAAAAGAAAGCATGTTCGAGAGCTTGCCATTTTCATGTGTATGAGGGAGGGGAGAGGCTTTGAAAACACTCAGGCTGGGGAGATGGGGGGTGGCGGGGTGAGTTTGCCCCTTCTTTAGTCAGCCTTTCATGGGGAGGTCAAAGACAGAAAAGAAGGTGCCCTTCTTGGCTGCACAGGTCCTCAAAACTCCCACACCCTATCTTGCTATTAAGCGAGCTGATGGTAGCTTTGTGTGACTGTCTCCGCCAGCATCCCTGGATCTCTGCATGCCTAATGTTGCAGCTGGCATTATATCAGAAAAGCAAAAAGCTACTCTATGCATTTGCTAACTTACGTTTGCACTGTTCATCCTTGCCAACGTTGTGAAAGCCAGTGTTTGGGATCATCGGGTGTGATGTGTTTGTTTTTGCCTGTTTGTGTAGATACCATGCTTGTTAATTTAGTTTAATTTGCGGATGTTTATTGCACTATACTGGGCTGATAAAACTATGAAACATTTTATAGGTGTTAGATGTACTGCCGTCACCGTCAGAGCTTTGGTTTACGGGCAGAACTGTGGCATTTTTTTCACTTAACTAATTTTATTGTGTAATATCTGTCCATATTGAAAGAAAGCTTCTTGTTCAGAGTAATTTTTAGAGAATTCCCGACACGAAGTGTACTTTTCAAACCTGAGTAATATTACGTATGCTCAAAAATTTGTTTGAGGCATGCAAAATGTTGTGCCTCTTTTAGGAGAAATTTGGACTGGAAGGATAAGCGTAATTGTAAGTTATTATTTTTCTCGCCCCATCTCTCTTATTCTTTTCCTTATCTGCATTTTTCAGCTACTTGAACATTCCTTATGATCTTTCAAGTGTTCTGTTTATTGCCACAGCCAATACAGTTTCCACAATTCCAGCAGCTCTTTTGGACAGGATGGAGGCAAGTGGGTTCTTACACTGTGTCAGTTATGCTGGTATTTCTTGAAATGTGTTGACGTGCATATGTGAGAGTCAGTGTTATAGATTTCAGGCCATTGAAAATTTACATTTACTTTTGTGCTCTTAGTCTTGCTTCTTAGCAGAAGTCATTAGGGGGGGGGGATGCTTTACTCACTTAGCATTGCTTGGTGCCAGGTATGCATGATGTGCATGCTGTATTAAAAAATTTATTAAATGACATCAAAAATTTCATACCGAAAGAGTCTTGTCTAATCAGATGGCAAAGTGTAAAAAGTATAAAAACTAGCAGCTGTACTTATTAAAGGCTTAACTAAAAAGTAATTTTGCTCTTTATATTTTTTTGGTAACTAGGTCATTCCTGTACCTGGTTATACTCATGAGGAGAAGGAGCACATAGCTCGAAACCATCTCCTTCCTAAGCAACTGAAAGAGCATGGTATTACAACTGATATGATGCAAGTGACCAATGAAGCACTGAGAAAACTTGGTAAGATCCAGTCTTTGCTTTCCTAAAATGCGACACGTTTACAAAACATAAACTTTCCAGCTGTAGGACCAATAGCCATTGAATGTAGTGCATTCCTCATGGGGCGTGCTTTAGGCCACTTGCACTGGAATTGTATGCGGAGTTGAGAGTCTGATGAAATCTCATCTGGTTAGTTAAAAAAATGGCAAAAAAAAAAACAGGCACTGATAAAATCCTTAAAAAGAAAAATCTTCTGTGTGAGGGCTGAAACGTCACTTTCTTAAATTTCTTTTTGCCTTGGTTGATGCCTGTTTTATGTATTCACCAGAATTGTAGGTTGAGGGGGGGGGGGTGATTGCCCCCTCCTCTAATCCATCAATAAGTTGTAATGCTTCTGGTCACATACATTGTAATGTGGACACTTTTGGAACCAGTAATGTTGAGATCAGCCCAGTTGGGTTAGCAGGCTGTTATAGGATTCTAATGTTTCATTTGTGACAGGGAGCATGGTAATTGTCCATATTACACAGTCTATCAGGTAACTATTTTTTGGAAAAGGAATAGGGAGGGGTTGAGAACGGATGGAACATCCACTTATGAAAGGAGGTTCCTTCGAGTCCTGAGATTGTTACCCAAGTATAGCAGGATTTCATATTCCTTCTTCAGTCTTCTGATTGTGACGTGTGTAGACAAGTGTAGACGAGTGTTTATAACTAGCGGCCTTACAGTCTCACGATTACAATATGCCCAGTGATCAAGTACACAAGAGAAGCTGGAGTGCGGACGTTAGAGCGCAAGATTGGTGCTCTCTGCCGGGCTGTTGCTGTGAAGGTGGTTGAAAATGAAACAGTCTGTCCGGTGGCTCTTCAGCAGGATCAGCTGTCCAACCAGAGTGCAGTAACGGTGGCTGTGGCGCACCCTCCCTCTCTGCCCATTGTCATTGATGAAATGGCCATTGAAGGCATTCTAGGGGTAAGCTGCCAATGTTATCTGACAAGAGTAGTGCTGAGCTTCAAAACAGTCACTGTTCAACTGTTATAAATCAAAATATGTTGACGGGCTTGTTGACGTGCTCTCTCAGGGCTTGCAGTTCGGTGCGTCTGCTTGGTCTGTTTCCCACCACTTAAGTACAGTTCAGTGTTGCCCTAGCTCCAGGATCGGCCCCTTTTGCGGCCTTGTCAAGTAGCCCTTCTACTTGACACATATGCTGATGGTAGAAAGGTAAAGCCACAACTTTCACTCTGTGCAGTGGCGGATCCAGGGAGGGGGGGGGGCGATTGGGCGATCGCCCCCCCCAAAGCTATAAGCCAACCCAACACCCCCCCCCCCCCCCCCCCCCCCGCCCCCCCGCTTTTCACCTCACCGAAGGCCATTTTTCAGAACGTAGAATTTTTTCAGGTGGTCGCTGTGTCCATCCCAATCCGAGACTAGGGAAGCACCCCTCACACAGCCCAGCGCTTTTGTTAAGAGCGAAACAGGCTTTCTAGAAAAGATTTCTTCTGCGTCCTGCATCTTTCAAATAGGCACCGACGAGCACAAGCCTCAACTATTTTGCTAAAGCAACTGCTGCCTTTATGGAAGCGAGCTAAAGTTTCCTCCCCACTCCCAGGGCCATCAGCTCTTCAGCAAAGCGAGGGGTCTTCAAATTCTCCCATCTTTTTCTCAGAGACAGGAGTCTGTTCTGTGTCATTCAAACTGGCATCTTTCGTCCCACCACGGCCGGGCTAGACTGCACGTGCGCGCTTGAGCGCGCACGTGCAGTCTAGCCCGGCCGTGGTCCCACAAAGCGTGCAGAACAAGTTACCTTTTAGTCAACCTTCAGCGGCTGGTCCAAAAAAAAAAAAAAAAGAAGGAAGGCAGGCAGTGGTGCTGTGAATTATATTCGCCGAAGTACCGAGCAAGCCTCCGAGAGCACGTGCGCGGGGTATAATCGAGCGCGACTCCGAAAGCTCCGTTTGACCGTCCTTAGGCTGCGGAGATAGAAAGGGCATTTTCTGGCAACACGACCGGCCAGAAAAAAAGGCAATGGGGAGGAGGGGGCGGGGTAACAAAGGGAGGCTTACTCCGAAACTACGTTCAAGGAATACTAGAGCTCGCCGTTGTGGGAATACTCATTTATCGAGCAGGTGGCCTGCCCTTCCCTCTTTCACCCTCCTCTTACCAACAACACTGATACGTGTTCCCCAATGTTTAGCGGAAATATGAGAAATTTTAGATAATGAAATGGCACTGAGCAATGCAACTGAGAACAAAAATAATGAGCATTTGGTTACTAACGTGAAGTTTTAAAGTTGGGCAACGCCCCCCTCCCCCCTCTCCCCCCCCAACAACCAACCGCCCCCCCCAAAGCAAGCGCCTGGATCCGCCCCTGACTCTGTGTACCTACTGAACTATTTCACCACGGACGCACACACCTTACCAGCTAGGCACGTGCTGCTGTTTCATGCTACTACAATTCACACAATGCTTCGCGCCATGATAATTCCTTTGAATTCTGGCCACATTTTTATTTCTTGTAATACCATTTTTTGTTGCGGTCACATCATTATTTTTTCTGCTGTCATGTTTTTCATTGCTCTTTGTTGAATATGCTGACATGTATTGCAGATTAGCAATATATAACTGCTTAGTTGTCACATACTCATATGTGACATATGTGAACAAAAGACAATAACACGTTGAGACAGCGAAACAGCCTGTTCAAATCAGCTGAATAGGAAAACAGTCTTCTTCGTCCTTGAATATCCACAGCCCCACTATGGTGTCCATTAAATCCCCCCATCGTCGTTGTCGTCCATATGTAGTTATACACGCGCCAATATCTAGTCTTATTTCATTCTTATTGTTCCCGATAATGTACTACTCGCTCTGCCTCATGTAAAGCACATCAATGGGCAATTTAAGGGGAATAAAAATAAAATGAAATAAAACTCAAGTTTGAAAATAGGGTCAGAACACTTAAATAAGAAAGTGCTGGATTCTAATGTCACATGTGGCCAAGTAGTAGCACCATAATTTCTACATCAACTTTTCTCGTTAGAAAAGTGCTTCCCTTCTATTCAATGTTTCCAGAAGAGCCTGAAAACCTTCACAACTGTATTCATTCACAATTGCAAAGTAAAACATTCTTGTCTGAAATGCAGTCTTTTTGGCATGCTTCCACAGGACATGAGCTGCACTTGTAAATCAGAGAAGTTCAAAGGAGGTGAACTTATTAGAGGAAAGCCAGAGAGGGCCTGGAGGGGCCTGGAGCTAACTTGTTGTGACCCGCTATTCAAACGAGTTTTTCTTTTAATATATTCAGCCTAATCTGGTGCTCCGCAAATAGTAGTACATAACAGTCCTTGTATAGTTATTTTTGTTGCTGTGTTATTACAGATTGCAGCCAAAATACTAGTACTTTCTTACAATGGTTGACTTCTAGTGCCTAGTCCTGTTGAGCCAGTGTCTTCAATCGTGACATAGTGTATAAAAGAAAGTTTATTTTAAATATACAGCACTAGTCTCATACCTTTCTTTCTTGATCCATGTTTGTGTGAGCTCTGCGTAGTCAACAAGATAAATACATATTATTAACTAGCTCAGTTTCCAATTTTAATGAAATGTACTCTATGTCCACATGCCTACGTGCAGTGACAACAGTGCTTTTTAATCAGCTCAGGGGAAAAGTAAAACATCACATCTTTAACACTTTACCCTGTGTACCTTCAGTCTTCAGCCCATCACGTTATGGCTGGTTCTCAATTGTGCAATGCACACTGATGACTCATGATGGAAAAGTTTCACTCATGCATGAGCACTACATAAAAACACTACCCAACTAAATATTTGGGTAGTGTTTTTTGTAGTCGTGATAAGAGCTTGGGAGAGTGCTGAGACAGCACTTCCCAGGGGTCTGCTGCCTGCATGCATAATTGCTCTGCCGTACCATGTTCGCGTGAGCATGCAATTTTCCCATTATGCGTCATCAGTTTGCGCTGCATGCTTGAGAACCAGCTCAAATATGACATGCTGTACAGTGCATGAAAGGCATGAATAGTATCTATATTCTCCGCTGAGCTTGTTAAAATTACTACTGTCATTGCATCACATGGGAGCGTAGTCGTGCTTCTGTAGTCAGTGATATTTCAAGTGCTTTCTTTAAAAACAAGCGGAAAAAAGAGCCATTGAAAATTTAGACTATCACAAACAACAGGAAAAACACAGAACGTACGAGACGCTGCTTGAGGTTGCTACTTACAACGCGCTGTTGATTTAATTTTCATAAAGACATCCATGTGTATGAAAACTTGATGCCTGATACTATCTGTGATGCTGTCTCTTGTTCTCTCTCTCTCTCTCTGTTTTGATGTCAGTATAAATGGGAAAAGATTGATAGCTCCTACATTAGTACACTCTCGAGGTGCAATCGCTTGGTAACTGTAGCTACTTATTAGTTAATGCACCTCTGATTTAAGAAGATTGCAATTTTTGTTAAATGAACATAATAAAAGTTACTCCGTACAGTTTTGAAGTTTCTTGTAGATGGTTTTTTTATGTTGCACTCTGTTCTCCCAATACTATGTCTTGTCATGCCTACTTTTTTAGGAGCCATCCAATATATTATGTTTGAACAAGGCTGCTGTAGCTTTCTGACAGTTAGTACCACTTACTAGTAGGAGCAAGAAATGGCATGCGAGCCTATTGGTATGTCGTTCTAAAAAGACAGGGCGTGCAAACACGGACACAAGAAAGAAGTCAGGACACCACAAACGCCGGCGTTTGTGGTTTCCTGACTTCTTTCTTGTGTCCGTGTTTGCATGCCCTGTCTTTTTAGAATGAATATTTACCAACTAGCTCAGCTCTCTGTTACTCTAAGGTATGTCGTTAGTGCTTTTTTAGCATGGCATGAACAATACAAGGGCACAAGGAAGAACACAAAACATATGAGGCTACTGCATGCATTGCTGCTTAGTGTGTTCTTTTGTGCTTGGGTTGTTTGCATTATGTGCGAGAGCATTATATGAAGTAGCAATGCCACCTTCCTTGCAGCCACCACAGTATGACCAAGAGATGGATGCACGGCTTCTGCAGCCAGGTGTGGCAGTGGGCCTGGCCTGGACTGCAGCTGGGGGTGAGATTATGTTTGTGGAGGCATCACGAATGGAAGGTGATGGGCAGCTGGTGCTCACTGGTCAACTTGGAGACGTCATGAAGGAATCTGCAAAACTGGCCCTTAACTGGCTGCGCATTCATGCTGACAAGGTGTGTGCACTTTCTGCCCGGATACTATTAGGATTTTTGTTTGGCTGCTTGGTGTATAGCTTCAGCCTTTTCTGTGGCACTTGCTATGACTTTGAACCGTGAAATTATCTTCATGGTTTGTTGTTTAATCTGTGGGAAGACATCATAAAACACTGACAGTTTAGCAGTGTAAAGGTTTGCTGTGGCCAATTATTGACAGGGGATCCTGATCATGAGAAGGAAAGTTATGGAAGAATAAAAATAAATTGGAGCTCATATGGCAGGCATTACGAAATTATGACTGGCAGCTTACCGCTATCCTTGAAAAGTGTACAGTTGTTGCATTCTACTGGTTCTAAAATTTTGAGTGAAAGCTTGGAGGTTGGAGGTTGAGTGGAGGCTTGGAGCTTGGATCTAATGTTTTTCGTGCTTGCAGCAAGCAACGGCACGAAAAACATTAGATGTAACATGTCACAGGGAGACAATGGTGTGGATCAGAGAGCAGACAGAGGTAGCCAATATTCTAGTTGACATTAAGAGGAAGTGGAAGCTGGGCAGACAATGTAATGTGTAGGGCAGATAACAGGTGGTCTTTCAGAGGGACAGCAGGGGTAGCAAGGGAAGGGGTGGAGTTGAAGGCAGTAGAGTATTGGGTAGTGTAAATTAGGAAGCTTGGAGGCATAATCAGCTCGTGCAAGACAGAAGTAATTTATCCTGCAGTGTACACAAACAGAGCGATGATGGTGATATCGCCTCTGATTGCAGTTCCACCTACCTGTGCAAAAGGGCACTGACCTGATGGAGGGCACAGATGTGCACATACATTTTCCAGCTGGAGCTGTTGGGAAAGATGGACCTTCAGCTGGCATCACCATAGTTACAGTGCTGGTATCACTCTTTACTGGCCGCACAGTCCTTCCTGACGTGGCCATGACAGGCGAAATCACTCTGCAAGGCTTGGTGCTGCCGGTATGATTTTTTTTTTTTCTGAAATGTTTTTATCAGCCAAATTGAGCTTAATAAGTGCAATGTGGAACACAAATGGTGTCTGCTTCCAACACTGTTTAAATGGTGAAGCAAAGACTATTCATATATATAGAAGTGTGTGCAGGCAGAGAAGGATCCAAACAAAGAAAAATCCAAGCCATGATGATGAATATACGGGGTGTCTCATCTAACAAGAACCAAGGATTAAAAAAAAAAAGTTGATTACGTTATCACGCGTAGTTTCAGTCTGATGTAACAGACAGGCCGCGTTTCCTGTACACCGGGTGCGATCAGTTTCGATATCGCCCTTGAAATTCGATTATGAATATCTCGAATTACATGAAACTTTCACAATTTCTAAAAAATCGGTATGCCATAAATTTTCATGCACTACAACTTTCTAATATAAACAACTTCCCTCAAGTCACTAATGAAAAAGTTAATTAACTAGTTTTTTGTTAATTAGTCTCGTAAATTTAATTTTAGTTGTGGCAAAGTATTTCAGCCTTGACGTAGGGTTCGTGTGCGAAAATGGCAAGTGCATTACTGTCATAGGATTTTTATAAAAAAAACCTGTATTGTCTGAAGAAAAAACACCCTGTATAATGAAGTGACATCAGATATGAAAGTGCCTTTGTTACATCCGTTGTTCCTTATATATACAGATGGCAAATTTACTTACGTTAGATTAGGTCTATGAGAAATAAATGCAAGTAAGTGTCCCTGACAGGCAGCAAAGTGTTTCCTGCAGGTTTTGATGACATGTCTGCATCTTGCTATGCTGATCATAGCACGGGAATTTGTATGCATAGGCTCTGCACCACTGTGGTCCACATGTGTGAGCTTATTGATGGCAAGCTTTCCACGCCGGGCTTATCACCAGTCACTGTATTGGCTACACCTGCCACTTCATTGGTAGTCAGCAGCCAAAGTGGCATTCTTGTGCCAAGTTGACATTGTGGCAACTATGTTCATGGCCACCCTGTTTGTAATCGCATGTATGGTTGATGCAGTGACAAAATTTTGTTTTATATATTTGTACTGGGGGTAGGTGGTGGACTTCAGGAAAGTGTGTAGTAATTGCACTGGTAAGAAAAATTGGGTGCCTGTAAAATTGCTCAGCAACTATATTTTACATTCTTTTTGGCACCAAAATATATGTTTCGTGCACATGCAAGCTATTCGCTTCGCTATGAGCAATGCCTTGTCAGGTTGCACAATTTCAGTTTATAATAGCAGGTGAATAGCACTCCATTGAATGACCAACGAGATTTTCTATATACTTGCTTATACCTGATTATTCATTATATAGGCATGTTTAATATAAAAGTGAGATTCGACTACTCACAGATGTTTTGCGATCGACCCACTTCTCATACTTTGATGCTGCTTGACATAGTCTGCTAACAAAAGACTACATACTGTCAGCGTCCGATTTTTTGGATGCTGAAACTGATTGACTGTACTATCGTTTGCTTATAGCGTGGCGGTAGTTAAGAAAGGCTGACAACATAGCAGGTAAGTGTGCGCAGGTTAAGCGGTGTATAGAAAACCTGGGACATATTCCAGGATGATTGCTTTCAAAGATACTTTCATGTTAGATGTGTCAATGTTGACAATGTTATGATGACAGTGTTGTGACAATGTTATGATGTTGCTTGGAGATGCCGGCATCAAAGTTTTCCATTTTACCACTTGCGGAATGAAGTCACTTATTTTCTGGCAAATCTAGTATTTCGCACAGACTCCCCATTATTCTGATTGTTAAGAGGCCCATGGAGTCTAAATTCTCAGTCAGCCATTGCAGTTTAATAGACCACGTTTGAAAGTCTGAAAAGACCCGTGTACTTTATGAATTCCTGCTTTTAATTGAATTTTGTTTGAGTTATCATTTTAATCGACTGAAACTAGTCTTGCATATTCTACTGATATTGAATTTGAGAAAGCCTTTACCATGTATGGAAGCTGTGACTAACTCTGTACCTTTGTAACCATCTAGGTCGGGGGCATTAAGGACAAGGTGCTGGCAGCCCATCGTGCTGGCATGCGCAAGGTTATACTGCCTAAGAGAAATAAGAAAGACTTGCAAGAAGTTCCAGCATCTATTAAAGTGAGCATTTGCTTGTCTTCTTCTTGCTTTTCTCCTTTTTTTTTTTTGCCAAACTTACGTGCCACACGTGCATGATACTCTTGTAGCTGGTGCTCATGCGCAATGTGCTTTTGATGACGGCCTTGCTAACAAATAAGGTAAATCTAGGGTCTTGGGCAAACACAGTAACACCTGGAGCTAATTAATGTCTGTTTAACAAATTTTGTGATATAGAAAGCTTTCTTTCATTTCCTAGCCTCAGTATTGTTGAACACCATGTTTTTCCCCCACAATTCAACAGTCATCTTGTTCAGCTGCTTTTGTTTGACTCATCTTGTTCTGCTGTTTTTGTTTGACAGAGGGCCCACTGGTGAAACTTAGACAAACTCAAACGATGAACGTATAAGTCATCTCTAATCTTTGCTCTCTTCTTGAATGGAAATATGTTTCCTGCAAGTTAAATTTTGGCAAACTAACGGTTTAAAACACTAACCTTAAAAAAGGTGTTTATGCAAAATGCACATTTTTATGCTGCTTGGCTTAAGAGAGAGAGAGAGGATCAGTTTCTTTTCAAATGACTTTGCCCAAGTACAGTCAAACCTCGTTACAACGAACACCACATTAACAAACATTTCAAATTAACGAACTTTTAAGAAATCCCGTGCCGACTGCTTATAGTTTCAATGTAAAAATATTTCACTACTACGAACTTCAGAATAACGAACATTTCAGAATAACGATCGTTATTTGATTCCCGTGTAATCTTAACAACACCTCAGTACTACGAACTTGTATCCCGAAATGCGAGGATTCTTAGATTTCAGTGTATCGGTCATGGCAGTCGAAGCTGTAAGGTAGCAGACGACGCAGCGCGAAGCTGTAAGGTAGCAGACGACGCAGCGCGAAGAGCGGACACCCTCCCACAAAAACCTGAGATGGCGCGGGAGGAGAAAGACGCGGGCGGAGAACTTTTTTTTTTCCCCTCCGTTGCGGAGGCGACAACGCATCAGGTTTTGTAAAGGCCCAACCGCATGCATTGCACGCGACTTTCGAGCGAAGGCGACTGCGACAAACGGGCTCCGTGGCTCCGTTGCGACGGGAGCACCCACATGTTCGCGACAAAGTGTCACGGTTGCTTAATGTTGCTCGATTGAAAACTATTGTGTGCACGCAGGCAAATTACGAAAAAGAATTACAGAGTAGATGAATGACAACATGCCAAATTTATTATTGTCTTGTTTGAGATAAGGATGCCATAAAAGCGTTTCGCGACTTCCTTTTTTCGCAATGTTGCGTTTAACCGCGACAGTAGTATCTGCTGTGATCCCATGGGGCGCCCGGAAGCGTACGCTGCCTATGCTACATCACACTTTGCAAACTGCGTTATGTTGGGGTTAGTCCACGAGGCGCGTCTCAACAACGTTTCCTTTTGCTGTCATAGAACGTTTAAGAAAAGCCGCAGCGCCTCACATCGTTGCTTCGCAGGGAGAAGGGCTACCTCACATGACGACGATGTTGACATTGCAGCAAGCTACCACCAATGCAGCAAGCTACCACCGAAACATCAGAACGAACCGTCGATCAAAATTAACGACAAAATACGGCCGCTGCCTCGTTCTCCGCGTGAGATGGGGCTGTAAAGAAGGTAGTCTATAACTTGCGTTCCTTGAAGTACGCGCCGATTGGAAGCATCACGAGCAAATTGCAACCGAAGTAAAGCGAGGGTCAGAGATGCCGCCATTTTGCCGACATCGTCATGCTCACTTCCGGGCGACAAGCGATGTTCTCTGGCTTTCCAGAAACCTGCGACGCGACAAGCGACGACGATGGATGGCCCTCCGCGACAGCAAATCCTGTCGGCCGTCGCCCAAAACTCGCGTGCATGCAGTTGGGCCTTGTCACGGTAGCACCCGAAGATCGCGACGAGTCCGTGTCGGCCACAGATGCGTTGGACTACTTGAGGAAACTCCGCATATTCATAGAAAAAAGCGGAACAGCAACCGAAGTGGCGCATAAAAATGCGGACGGTCTAGAATCGTTCGTGACGCAGAGTTTGTGCGGCACCCGTCAAAAAACGATCACGTACTAGTATTTCAAATAAACGTGCCTTGTCTGACGTTCACGTGTGCATTGTTGTGAGAAACGAGTTCAAGGACGTACCGTTGCAAAGATAGGACGTTTGCGTTACTGAAATTCTATTGTTATGGTAAATTTTTGGGCTTTCACTATAACGACCTTTCAGAATAACAAACATTTTTCCGCGGTCCCCTGAAGTTTGTTATACCGAGATTTCACTTAGTCATTGAGACTACTGGCACTAAAGCATCCTTGTAGTTTAAAACAGTGATTCAGCAAACATTTTTAATCTCTCTCATTTCATCGGCATAATTGCTAGATCCTGATTTTCTTAAGCTGCAAGCATTCTCACTACGAGTACTCTCTCATTTGAACTTTGTGGGCAGTATTGTATTGCTCCTACTGTATTTGCGTTTTCATCACAATTAGTGGTACAAGAAAGTTAAACAGCATCACCTATCAATGCCTTCTTCATAACAAATCTGGAAGAATGGGATGTTTTTCTGCTTGGTGGCAAAAGGTAAAAAAAATGTACAAACCACATATAACACAGGACATAGATGAGTGCGTGGGACAGGTGCTTTTTGATTACTCCTCCTCTTGTCTGCTGTCATTTGGATTTTCATACCACTTGAATGTATTGCCAAAGCAAGTGCATGGAAAACACAAAGGACATCGTTCATCTAAAGAAATGTTTACAGATACCATTGTAACTATCAAGTTTACTCTGGCTATTCTTCAGGCTTTGCGGCTGGGAATTCTTTGTACTGTAGTTCCTTTTGCTCAGTTTGATTACGACCATGCAGTGCAATAAGATCCTTGACCACTTTCGTGCAGGCGGACCTGTCTTTCTGTTTTGTGACTCACATTGAAGAAGTCCTCCAGGAGGCATTTGAAGGTGGCTTTCCTGACTTACCAAGCTCTGTTGAACATGTGTTGAGCAAGCTGTAGCACTCTGTGTGGAACTGTTGGGAGTGTACTCAGTGGTGTGTATTTCTGCATAGCCGTTATGCCACTATACCTTTGCCATCTTGAAAAGCTGGCATAAGACTGGCCATTAGCTCATTGTATATTTTTGCTACGAGTTTCTTATTTTTTATACATAATGTTATGTGTAGGGTGGTCACTGATTGCATAGTTGCTCTGTTTTCTGTGCCTCTACACCTTGTTCACTCTAAGAGCTTATTCCCAGCTGAGGTATGCTGATCTTAAATGTTGTTTTTAACTTTGTGTGGACAGTTCACATTATATGTTGGATGCAAGTACATGTGTGATTTGCACTGTTGGATGCAAGTTTGGCCCTATGTGCCCTGGCACCTGCTGCTTTTCTGCAGGACTTGTGGCTGTTAAACTGATAGCCTTGTCCATTGATAAATGTATTACAATAACTTTTTTGTTTGTCTTATGTTTGTTCTGTCAAACTTCATTGTAACAATGTCAGATCTAAGACGAAAATACCTTCATTATATCAAATGATTGTTTAAGCATGCATTTGTTACATTCTGATATTGACAAGAAACAGTTTAGCTTTGCTTCATTATATCCAGTATGTTGTTACATCAGTGTTTGTTATATTGAGATTTTACTGTATAATTTAAACTCAGATGCTAAAATGCTTTTTATTAAATGATAGGTATTACAGCTATGTCTGCATCGATGTAAAATTGAAAC
This sequence comes from Rhipicephalus sanguineus, assembly GCF_013339695.2. NCBI lineage: Eukaryota > Metazoa > Arthropoda > Arachnida > Ixodida > Ixodidae > Rhipicephalus > Rhipicephalus sanguineus. The sequence goes on from NC_051176.1 coordinate 235,130,498, forward strand.
TGTTAGGGCATGAAACTTTTGCACAAAATTGTATTTTTGTGCTACGCAGCTTTTCCTTCAGAAGGGCCTTGCAATACTTTTCGTAAATATATTGTAAATAAGCAATCCCAAACACAAAACAATCCTGTATCAAACAGCTGCAAAAAATATGATGCACCTGTATGCAGCAGGGAGCATATTAGCATATCACTCTGTAAATTGCTCATGCTTTCCTGCAGCTTCTTCACACCCTTACCAAAATTCAGTTATCCCAACGGTTTAGTGGCAGTACCTTGCTCCAATGGACAGTATTTCGAAATACATCATGAGAAATCGTTATTTTGGCAAATGGAACGAAACTTTCAACAGTGCCATCATCAGTAACGCTATCGTTCTTTCTGTTCTATAGAACTTACGAAAGACAATCTTCATCATCATCAGCTCAGTGTTGCACTTCTGGTCATCATTTAGGGTTGCCTCAGTTATTTCACCTTCTCCATGGTGCAAGTTACAGCTTCGTTGACTGCCTAGCTTAAAATATGCTTGCTTTGGTTCACCTTTGTGCCTGTGAACTCGGGATTGTGTGAACACAGGCCAAGGTATTAGTGATGGTTTTACTAGGTTTGTTGTGCTAAAACTGCATTTTGCACTGCTTTTACCTTCATCATAAAAGAAAGTATGGCAAGCAGACATGGACACAGGAGAAAGGAAACAGATAACGCAAGTGCCATCTGTTTCTTTTTTTTTTTGTGTCCATGCCTGCATGGTTTACTATCTCTTACAGTGAACCCCTACCAACAAGCTGAACTTTCTGTCATTTTGTGCTTTTATTTTACCTTGCTCATGGTTAGTACGCAAGTTTAGTCAAACATAACGTTGGCACTATCGTGTATGTGGCGGTGTCACATACATTATAGTGCCAACGGAGAAGGACATTTGAAATTTTGGATGCAGAAGCCCTTCGCCATCCAAACATGGATTTTCCAAAAAAGGCATTAATCTAAGCTACCACCGCTGCTATGTTTATTTATGTGCCGATCTGCTCGCAGCTGCAGTGATTTCCTAATTAGCTTCGCCGAAACGCAAAGGTGTTAGCGCAGTCCAGTAGCAACACATTAGGGTGAAGCATACCAAGAATAGGAAGGAGCCACTGTTATGGGGCATATGTGTTCCTTAATTACACACGTGTACCCACACTCTCCTATCCTTTAAGCCAGATGCATTTCATAGTTCTGTTACAAAGTGCTGCAAGGCCCCTTTTAAGCTTTCGTTTTACGTTAGTGTCTTCTTTTACCAAAATGCATTTTTTACCACCAGCCATGGAACCAGTAATGTTTTTGTGTTACGTTACTTGAAGCTGCAGCCTGTAAACATGTTTTTGTGGGGAAATAACAGTGGTGGCTCTGTTGAATTGCATGCTGACCTGCAAAGTTGATTGTTTATTGGTTATCGGACCTCATCTTCAATGTTTACCTTGTAGAATCTATGCATATGTGCAGAGTCTCCACTTAGCAATGATGAATAGCACTGACTGTTGAACTTGTGACTGCAATATCTACAGCATTTTTTAAAAATATATGTGAGTTCAAATAATTGTGTATGCCTACCGATTCAGATACACAGAAGTGCTACTATCTGCCACAGCGGTTCAGTGGCTATGGCATTGTGTCATGTTAAGCATGAGGTTGCAGGTTCAATTCCTTGTCAGATTGTGATAGAGGTGCGATGTAAAAAAAATGCTTTTGTACTATTCTTTAGATACATGTTCAAGAACTCCAGGTGATCAAAGCTAATTCCCTTCACTACAGTGTCCTTCATAGCCTGCTGTGTAGCTTTGGTATGTCAAATGGCACAGCTTAACTCCAAGAGCTTTATGTTTGCTGTACACAGGTTTCTGTACATTCATAGGTGTTGCCCTCTGGGAGTTAATGCAATACTAGATGCACAAACATATTAACAACGATTAAAGACACTCTATTCATATACATGAATGTCAAGATTGTGCATCGAAGGTGTCACGCAGCTAAGTTTGAGGACACAGGTTTGATTCCAGTTACGGCAGTCGCACTTAAATTGGGGCAGAATGCAAGAAAACCTGTGTACTTAGATTTAGATGTGTGGTAAAGAACCCCAGGTCGCCAAAACTAATCTGGAGTCCCCCCCCCCCATGCAGCATAGCTCATAATCATAGTGTGGTTTTGGCACGTAAAATCCTATAATTGCAAGATTGTGTATTGTTACTCATTCGCTTCATTCTTGTAACATGAGTAGCTGTCTGTCTTGGTATCTTAAGCTTTCTGTATATGCTTAGTGATGCTCAAGTTTTTAACTCATCGCTTGAATGTCTTGATCAAACCTATGTGTTCTCACTCTTCTGGGTTTTGCTAGCTGCATTCCGTCTCAATGCCATGCGCCTTATGAGATATATGGCCAGGGGTGTTTGAACAGCAAGATTTCCTAATCTAATTGCATATAGGTATTTGAGAAAAACAACTTTTAAATATTGAGTCAATCGTAGAATCGTATTTCCTTATTTTTGAACAAGCAAAGTATTCTGTACCTCTTTCGTTTAAAAAACAATGGCATATTTCTATTATTTGATACACACGATAGTGTTCACTACTGGGCATAAGTCTACTGAGCAGCTTGTAAATGCGAAACAATAAAGTGTGTTGTATATGATGCACCATGACAATAATAGCAATAATAGTAATAAAACTGGAACAGGGCATCACCAGATTTTCAGAATGTAGTGTGTGTTATTGATTATCGTACATCACTGAACAATGTTTTAAAATGTAAACATCATGAGACTGTCAAAAAAAACTATTTTGCCTGAACTGTGAAAACAAACTGTAAAAAGCAGAAGCTAGCCACTCTACGTGTTTGCTCATCAAATGGCACATTTGTGCACAACTACGGCTCTGCTGCAGCAGAATCATTCGGGCAGTTGCTACTTGCATATGTCTTTGTCCCTTTAGAATGCACCATTTATTATGTATCTTTGATATCAACAGAATTTAATATGGTTTCATACACATTGTGATACCTCTAGTGTGAAACCAAGGTTTTAGCTGCTTTCCCCTGAAAGTTTTTTTAACGGCGATAATGTAAATAAACAGGAAATCAGCTGGCCTCATGAGCCCCATTTCATTCTGACCTCCTCCTCCTCCCTGTGCTCTGTCATTGCGGTATAAGTACAATGGCACTTGTGGTTGTACTCTGGTCATCTGCCAGCCTTCAAGTCAACTTCATTGGTAGAACAGCTGCCCCAAGAAGACAGTGTTGGCACATTTGATCTGAAGCCATGTGTCATTTTTCTTAATTCAAATCAGCATGCTGTTAATGTTTTCTTTTAGCTAGGGGTTACTTACTCTCACATATAAATTTTCTCATTCTAAGTGCGCATGCTGTTTGGTGTTGTGATGAACTTGCACACCAGTGCAGATCGACCTGGGCATCCTATGTAACTGCTGTGGCTATAGTACTCAAACTATAGAGCCTTTTACAAGAACTAGAGAAGCCCCCCCCGCCCATGTTTCACTTTTCACAGCTCTTACGTCAGCAGAGCAAGGTCAGTGAAGGATTGCAGCAAGTCGATGCAAGCTGGCGCCCAGCACTGTGCGACACACGCATGGCAGTGTTTTCTGATCCCTATGCGGCATTTTTTTGGCAAGTTATGTTCTAGTAACTTCACTATGATGGCACTTTGAGCCATATGATGTCATATTTGGCAGACAGCCCATAAAGTCATATGGCTTTGGCAATAAATGTTGCGCGGCACTCAACACACTTGGTAAGGCAAACATTGGTGAGCCTTGTGAGGCGGCACCTTAAAAACCAACTGCAGCAAAATTTCACTTTTTTCAAATTGGTTAAAGATGCATAGCTTATGCTATTGAAACAATCTTGACAAAGCTGCAGGGTGGGAATGATACTAGGTATAATTTTCTTAACATAAAATTTTAAATGACTGCAAAACTATATGCATAGCTTTTTACATGGTCCTAAATTTTGTTGCAGTTGGCCCTTAAACTGTTCAGGCAGTGTGCTGCCTAAAAGGCATCGCATTGTGTTGGTGCCTTGACATGCTGTTTGAACAAATACATTCTAGATGGCAGTGTTTTCTTTCTCCCCCCTCTAACTTATTCTCTATCCTGCATTGCAAGTACAGTGACGTGTATAAGTGTTTTTACTCCAGGGCTTTATTCAAGTTCAGGTCACACATACACTAATATGCAAGGTTACATCCAGTATATACATTAAAGAGTATATAAGAGCATGAGCATCTACAATGAGGCCTTTAATATGTGTACTCAATGCCAACTGATGCACAAAGGAGCTGGTAGCATGCAAAACACTGGCTAGCAATTGTATATTTACACATAAATAAGTGTTAAATTATGATGGGCTGAATCAATGTGCAATAAATTAAGTATGAAACATGATCACTATTGTGTGCTACTCCATTTTGGCATTGTGTTATCACACAATCGTTGCGTTATGTGTGCAAGTCATTGAATGTTGTTAAAAAGAATAAAAGAGAACATTAATTTCATGAAATGGTGCACTTTGAAGCGCAGGTGCAGTCAAGGGAGAGAAACAATAGGGCCATATGAACCCCTTTGCACCCTCTCACCTCCCCTCCCCCCAAAAACAAAATAGATTCCATGAACACATCTGCTTGCCAAGCCCCTCCCTTCCCAGTCAAGTGTGTGTTCCTCACTGCCCCTTTCAAGTTTCTGACTACACTGCTGCCTTGAATGGGCCAGCTTAATTTAGCATAATGAACATGGAAAATTGTAGCAGTGGGTGCAGCAAAGACGTTAGAGCACCGGTTGGTGCCTACAGGCAATGGTTCACACATGCATTGGTCGGTGTCACAGCTATATTCTAATTTAGTTCATATCTCTAGGTGCTGCCCCTAGAGGCTTTATCACCATTGGAACTTTGAGGCTGCTTGATATCGAGGTTTGAGTATTTGGCAGAACCGACACACAAGGTTTCCTGACCATAGTAGAAAAACAATGCATCCTGCTCAAAGATTCGAAAAGAGAGATAACAATTCATTAGAAAGATGCGTTGCGCAATAAAGGGGAAGAGTGGGCACCTCAGTTTCTGCCTACAGGCTTGTAACTGTGAGCAGTCTCATGCTGTTCATAGCTACATTCCAAAAATTAATGTGGCATGCAGCATATCTTATTCTGTGACTGCAGCCAATGCTAAATGATGCATATGACAAAAAGTGTTGACAATGGTGTCCAAGTCGAACTAGCATGCAAAATACTGTTTAGATTAAGGAAACACAAGCGTAACGCACCTGATGCTCTTTGGCCGCCATTGGCCTTTGCACCATAAGTATACACACATCGTCATCATCAAGCACAATGCACACTGAGCAGAAATCTGTTGCGCTGCTGTTCATGAGATGACTCTTGGTGTGAATATATTGCACATGATTGATGAACAGGAGTTTCCTCCAGAGACTTCATTAAGTAGAAAGCACTGTGGAATGATCCAGGTTCACCTTGACTTCTGTAAAACTATCATGAATAACAAGCAATCGCATAAAAATTCTGACAGCAACTCGATGTTGCATCTTCAGTAATGTTATCTGCCTGCGTATATACTGACGTGCTATGCCACCTCTGTCAGATATAGCATTACAAAGAATGTCCACTACACTGTATCATGTATGTGCTGAAATCTTGTCGCTGCTTTCACCATGGCTTGGGTCTTCACTTGTTGTACACGCACTGTCCAGGTAGTTGGTAAAACATGAGGTTGGGTTTGCAGGTGAGTCCTTCGGCACAAGTACCTCCGTGATTCCAGTAGCCACCGCACTCTTCACCAGGCCCCTAAATGATTTATTGGAAAAAGAAAAAAGCCAAGGTGACTCTCAGTTCAGGTGGTGACTCAGTCCAGGTCCCTTTTTTTAAAACTTGTGTGTTAATCGCAACAACATTGCAGGAATCGAAAGGTGGTAGTGGGGCGACAAAATGAACAATGTATGGAAGAAAAAGATTGTGCAGGAACTTGCACGCAAGTTGAGGCATAGTGTGTAAACATTTTTAAATGTATATATAGTTTTGCTGAAGTCAACAGGGGAGGGGGAGGGTGGTGTTAGTGTAGTAGGGATTTGCTGTTGCGCAGATGTAATACTTATTCACTATATGCCACAACTTCCCTGCAAGATTGCGTACTTCAAAAACAATTTCTTTTGCGATGAATGTTTAAATGGCTATTAAAGGGACCGACAACTGGCCACAACGTGAGATTAGATCGTAGTAGAAATGATAACACGTGAAATATAGTGACAGATTCCAGCATCCTTTTCACGTTGTGAATAGGATCCATATTTTTAAATCGTGTTTAGCAAAAACTAGAACAAAAACCAGTATGTCGCGCAGCCTAGTGGAAGAGTCTTGAATCTGGATTATGGAGCCAATCGCTCTGCTGTACGTAGTCACGTAGTGTGATGCTGTCATGCACGCCATAATCAGCCCTCAAGATTAGAGTATGTATATTATTATCTATCACCGCTCTATTCTGTGCTGGTTACGAGGTAAAAAGTAGTTGCAGCCAGTGGAGCATGTCGACAAGCCGCGGCGCATGCGCGCGGAGTGCACGCATGCGCAGTAAACCGCCGCGCTCGAACACGAAGCTCTCTCGCGTTCACTGTTTGCAGCATGTGTCGTCACGAGTGTATACGACTTCATATTCGCAGCAGATATAAAAAAATCCTCATTACAAATGTTTCACGGCGTTTTCCACGTTGTCATTCCGTGATTAGACACTCTGACCGGCAAGTTTACCGTTGCGCTGAAGAAAATAGGTACCTTAAAAATTGGTTCTCGGTCCCTTTAAAGGGGCCCTGCAATACTTTTTGAACGTCAGAGAACGCTGCCGATCGGTAGTCAAGGCTCCCGAGAACATGCGAGCTAAATATAGCGCGGCACGCGGCCTGGAAATCCCGCTTTACAAATGATGCCATATACCCAAGTCCGCGGCCATTGGCTGATTTGAGCCAACGTTGATTCGAGTGTAATTTGAGCCAAACGTTGATTTGAGCATCGTAAGCTCGATAGTTGCCGTGGCCGCTGCGGGATAGCGCCACGTGCCCGCGCTCGCGATAGCACTGCAAGTAAGCCGTGCGTTCTAAGAAAAAAAAAAGTAAGAAAGTGCTCAAGGTCCTGACGCGCGCTGACGAAGGGGCGCATCTCCTTGCCCCTTGTCATCCTGCAGAGAAATGCCTGTAACTCCGCTCTTACTTGACGGATTCTAAAAATGTTTGCGGCATGTCATTCGTGAAGCGTCATGCGCTAATAGTGATACTATTGAATTATAACTCGATCAGAAAAGTGTTGCAGGGCCCCTTCAAGTATTATTATACAACTTCGCTTGATGTGACTCGCTGTCTTAATTGCGTGTCTCTGCAAATCCGTGTTAGCTACAAACTGCACTGTTTCAGGGATGGGCACGCTTTGTCTGTGAAATATATTCTGGGGAGCTATACCATATGCTTACACACACAAAAAAAATAATTGGAGCATAAACTCTTTAATTGGAAATTGTGAGATAGTGTGTACAAGCATTATGTGGAACTTCATCATACAAAAATATATATGGCAACATCACCCATAATTTACTCAGCATTATTCTGTAATCAGCCGTCATTTGGCCGAAATTAGCAACGTCTGACAGTAGCCTTCATCAGGCTACAATATTACGTAACACTCGACCCAAACTGGCTGGTGGCCAGATGCTGATGGTAAATTAGAAAAAAATAGTAGGTCAAAACACCTCTTTTCACAAGTCGCCCGGGGTGGTGGGGACGTTGAAGGTGTGCTAAATGTGCATGCTCTTGCAGAGTTTTTTGTGTCGCTGTCATGCTGTTTATCACTGGCGTAGAGTGTGTGTGTGTGTGGGGGGGGGGGGGGTTAATTAATATCCCCCCCGAATTTTTTTCAGTTTTGCATATGTAGACATGCACACACATACAACCGAAAAAAAATTGTGGCCACGCCCCTGTTGTTACCACAGACACATGCATGCACCCACACATATATTTTCCCCTGAAAACCTTGCCAGAGAGCGCTTACGTAATTTAAAAAAATTTGCAGATAGCCGATGACTAAACATGGGGCTAAAGCTTTTGTTAACAGACTCGCTTATTCAGTTAATAACGCACTCGCACGTGCGCTTACGCCAGGGGGCGCAGGTGAGCGCTTGTCTCTAAAGTCACTGGAACTGACTTTAGAGACAAGCGCTCACCTGCGCTTTAGAGACAAGAGACAAGTGACTTTACTAATTGTCTCTAGTACTAGTAGTACTAGTACCAGGGTGCCTCGATGTGTGCGCCCCCTTTAGGGTGTTGCCATTCTTGAAGGGGCTGATGCCGCCGCGACGCCATTTTTTGCCCCGCATTTGCGCCTCTCAGCGCAGCCGCCGTAGAGCGGTGAGACGCCGGTAAGACGCCGTGGGCTCAAATATGGCAGCCACGCCCGCAGATATCCTCACCCCAAAGCGGACAAAACGCTCATCAGGGCACCCTACTTGTCTCCTCGACTACTGGGTCTGGCTGCGCATGGCTGTCCGCGCAGATGCGCTTACGCGAACTGCGTGCCACATATATATATAGTATTGCAAAAAGCCGGCAGATCCCACGCATTGTGGGAATCAATGTAATGCGAAGCAGCCAGCAAAGAGCTGCATACATCGTCTTGTATGTCATTGAGGAAAATGCGTGTCATGGTTTTCATGTTAACTCCTATTATTTATGTTCGTCACACAGTAACGTCACGCAATACCAACTTCGGGGTCGATCAAATTAGAGAAACGGCCGCCAGCGCCCCATGAGCGTGGCACGCAAGTCATGCTGTGCATGACATACGTGTCATGACTTTCATGTTAACTCGTGTTATTTATGTTCCTCACACGGTCACGTCGCAAGATACCAATTTTGGTGTATATCAAGCTAGCGAAACGGCCGCCAGCACCCCATGAGCGTGGCACGTAAGTCATGCTGTACATGACATGCGTGTCATGATTTTCATGTTAACTCGTGTTTTTATGTTCGTCACACAGTCACGTCGCGCAAAACCAATTCCCGGGTAGATCAAGCTAGCGAAACGGCCGCCAGCGCGCCATGATCGTGGCACGTAAGTCATGCTGTACATGACATGCGTGTCATTATTTTCATGTTAACTCGTGTTATTTATGTTCCTCACACGGTCACGTCGCAAGATACCAATTTTGGTGTATATCAAGCTAGCGAAACGGCCGCCAGCACCCCATGAGCGTGGCACGTAAGTCATGCTGTACATGACATGCGTGTCATGATTTTCATGTTAACTCGTGTTTTTATGTTCGCCACACAGTCACGTCGCGCAATACCAATTTCGGGGTAGAGCAAGCTAGCGAAATGGCCGCCAGCGCTCCATGAGCGTGGCACGTAAGTCATGCTGTACATGACATGCGTGTCATGATTTTTATGTTAACTCGTGTTATTTATGTTCGTTACACAGTCACGTCGCGCAATACCAATTTCGGGGTAGACCAAGCTAGCGAAGCCGCCGCCAGCGCCCCATGAGCGTGGCACGTAAGTCATGCTGTGCATGTCATGCGAGTCATGATTGTCATGTTAACTCGTGTTTTTATGTTCATCACACGGTCACGTCACAAGATACCAATTTTGGTGTATATAAATCTAGCGAAACCGCCGCCAGCGCCCCATGAGCGTGGCACGTAAGTCATGCTGTGCATGTCATGCGAGTCATGATTGTCATGTTAACTCGTGTTATTTGTGTTCGTTACACAGTCACGTCGCAAGATACCAATTTTGGTGTATATAAATCTAGCGAAACCGCCGCCAGCGCCCCATGAGCGTGGCACGCAAGTCATGCTGTGCATGTCATGCGAGTCATGATTGTCATGTTAACTCGTGTTTTTATGGGGTAGGTCAAGCTAGCGAAACCGCCGCCGGCGCCCCATGAGCGTGGCACGTAAGTCATGCTGTGCATGACATGCGTGTCATGATTTTCATGTTAACTCGAATTTTTGTGTTCGTCATACAGTCACGTCGCACAATACCAATTTCGGGGTAGATCAAGCTAGCGAAACGGCCGCCAGCGCACCATGAGCGTGGCACGTAAGTCATGCTGTACATGACATGCGTGTCATGATTTTCATGCTATGACTTGTCATTTATGTTCGTCATACAGTCATGTTACGCCATACCAATTTTGGTGCACATTCGATGAACCAAGCGACCAGGAGAGCACAAAGTCGTAGGCGGCTAGATAGATAGATAGATAGATAGATAGATAGATAGATAGATAGATAGATAGATAGATAGATAGATAGATAGATAGATAGATAGATAGATAGATAGATAGATAGATAGATAGATACGCTCAAAGTCGCAGAAGTTCGCTAAGAAATGCTTCGCATTTAATAATTTCTGGTGCGGGGTGTGGTCAAAGGCTGTGGGGGTAATTAGGTGAACTCAGGCAAATTACCAAAGTTATGTTATTTGTGCTTTATAGCTTTATGCTGTATCTGCATTTTCTTGCTGCAAAAGTTGTGCTTTTGGTATTATGAAAGGGTAATTTTAGTAATACGAGAAAAATCGATTTTTCATGTATTAGTAAAATTACCCTTTCATCAGTGGCGTAGCCAGGGGGGTTGGGGGGGCTGCAGCCCCCCCCCCCCCCCCGACCATTTTCAGTTTTGCATATGTATATATACACAGACATACAAACGAGCGCACGAACATAAACTATGGTTGAACATCCCCCCACCCCAACCCCTCGAAAAAAATTTCTTGCTACGCCCCTGTCTACGTGGGCCTACATAGTTCTCAATCGGGAAATATGAATTACATTATGTACTAAGACTTGACATACAAAGTTTCAGGGAATAGTGTTGAGCCAATGGGGCCAAAATGCGAAAAATCACTTAATTTCGGTGCCGTCACGCCGACATCCATGAACAGGGGTTTCGGCGCGAAATTTAAATGTGAAATTTTGACCTTCATTTTCTCTTCTGTGAGTACGCCTAATAATGATTTATGAGTCTAAATTGATTCATTGTTTCACTTGAGTGCCCCTTTAAGCTTGGTGTTGCAGTGATTAGAAAACGTTGCACGTGTTCCAAGCTTCACTGAGTGCAGCCCTTGAACAGTCGGAACCTACAAGTCCGCCTCCGGTTGTTTTCGATTGCTTGTCTGCGAACGTTAGCAAAGACAGGAGGGAGAGAGACCAAAAGGTACCATCCGCATAACTTTCTTCCAGGGTTGTCACACTGTGCATTTTCGTGCCCGAAAGGTATAGAATTTTCCGTAGCTTGCGCATGAGCCGATCGCGATTGACAAATATGCTTGATAGAGATCGAGAATGCACCTGTAACGTCCGTATTATATATTCGGACAAGCTATCCGCCGGTCATCGATAAGACTGTAGTGATTGGAACACACAAGGACCGGCATACGGAAGGCGTAAATTAATGCACATGAGCGTTCACCGTTAAAGCGCTGGTCAAATGTGGTTTCGGCTCCAAACAACATGGTATACGATCGAAGTCATCCTAAACCTTTGCATCGTGGCTTCATCGCAACAGAAACCAGCGCTACCGATGTCACGGTTAGTGTTGTAAGCCACAGCTTCTAGGAAAGCGAACTGCTTGACGAACGTTCAATGCAGCAGGAACATGTACCCTCGATCGATGGCAGCGGCGCCGCACGGCACAACTCTTCGGTCAGGGGCGTAGCCAGAAATTTTTTTCGGGGGAGAGGGGTTCAACCATACCTTATGTATGTTCGTGCGTGCGTTTGTATGTGTGCATGTATATATACGCAAGCAAAAGTGAAAAATTTCGGGGGGGGGGTCTGAACCCCCAACCCCCTCCCCCCCCCCCGGCTACGCCCCGGCCTTCGGTGTACGGTTCAATAGACGAACAGTTAAGGCTTCCATGACCCTTACTCAATAAAAAAAATGTATATTTTTGGCCATAAATTTCCCGGTTATAGCACAAGCGTTCGGTATATGTGCGTGTTGCTAACAAAATTTCTGAAAGCGAACTATACTCGGGAAATTTATATCTTATGTATGGGTGCGGCGAATTGCAGCCATCTAAAAAGTGCTGGTTGCCCCCCCCCCCCCCCACCCCCCACCCCCTTTTCGTGACACGTGCGAGAGGCTTCAAAACAGCAGCGAAGCGAGCTCACGACTTGAAGCCTTGCCTGCGAATCTGTTTCATAAGAGGCCTCCTCCGCTTACGCACGTTCGCCTCATACATCTTTTGTCGTGCTTTTTTTTTTTTCCCTTCCCTGGGTGACGTAAAAGGGTGCACTCACGCTGGCGCAGACCCTGCAGCAGCCGCACATGTCGCTCGTGACTCCATAGGCGCAGTCTTCTTCCTCGGGGCAGTCGACCTCGACGCAGTCTGGACAGGAGGGCATCGACTCGGCCCTGGCGATTGTGGAGCGAAAGCGAAAAGAGAACTGCGGTTAGCCATGCGGGCCCGGCTTGCCTTTGCAAAGCCAAGCGATGCACGGGTGCCTTTTACGAGTATCCGCTTGCGCTTTACGCGGCATAAAGCGAGCAGGCACATGAATAGGATAAGGCGCACGCTTGGCCCTGAGCTTCTTTAGAAACCGCCGTTGCGGCGCAGCGGCCAAGACACGCTGTTTGCCCGGAGAGCGAGCACGAACTAGCGTGCTCGCGAGTTTCAGGAGATCCCGGGATGAAGCATGCACACGGGGGCCAACGGTCAAACGTGGCTCATTGATTCTATGGAGTGCTTGCCTCCTTCGCACGCAACGCCATCCATGCGCTAGATAAAATCTGTGGTTTTACGTCCCAAAACTACGATATGATTATGAGGGACGCCGTAGTGGAGGGCTACGGAAATTTCGACCATCTGGTGTCCCTTAACGCGCACTAAAATCGAATAGTACACGGGCCTCTACAATTTCGCGTCCGCCGAAATGCGACCGCCGCAGCCGGGATCGAGCTCGCGACCTTCGGGTCAGCAGCCGAGCACCGTAACCACTGATCCACCGTGGCGGACGATCCATGCTCTAGAGTTCACATAGTATGTTTAAAGGCGTAGAACAGTTACGAGGACTCATAGGAAACAGTGTTCGCTTGATCTTGTTGGTTCATTGCTAGCGAGGAATTCTGTTAACGTGCGCCGCTCCATTCTTGTCCATCTTTTCCGCACCGTTTAGTTTCTTGGGTTGATTAAAAGCTACTGCCGTGACCGCTTGTTTCAGCTCGTGTGTAAGGAATAGAACGCAGTTTATGAAAGCTCTTGGAAGCGCGTAAAACCAATATTCTCACTTTAGAAGGCACTTTCGCGTGTATATATATATAAAAAAAAAAGACAAGGCGCCGCTCGTTGAGCGTGGACACGCGGATCACGTGACAATGGGGTACCACTCAATTGTTTGACACATTTCATGGTTTCCGTACTTGTTTTCGGAAACTGTTAGCGTGTGAAAAAATAAAGCCTAAAATATAGGTCTACACAACGATCGAGACATTATGATTATTTAACGGCAAAGCTCACATACTTAAGCTATTCTGCATGGCACACGCGTAAGTTTTCCTTATTGCTGTGCGTGTTACGAGCACAATGTGTCAGTCTGCGACTAGACATATATGTCCTATTTGGTGTACTTGTGCACTGCTTCAGTAAAACTAGTATTAATTGACGGTCACTTGATGCAAGATCAAATGCTTATGTCATAACCTAGCTTTGTATTCCTCTACATTCAGAATATGTGGAAACGAAAAAGTCTGTTATAGAAATAAATTCCTCATGTTAAATAATCTACAATGCCAGACGCCTTTTCCCCCCCTCGAATCGCCTTGATCAGTGGAACTATATTCGTGAACTCCCACATATACGCTAGACACACGTACGTGTTCGTTTACGTATATGGCTTGGTAGACCGATGCACGAACCGTATCAGCACAGATGCAAATGATGAGATGCGAAGCATGACGAAACGTCATGTCATGCGCGGACGGTGATGACAGAACGGTAGGGATTCAACTGGGCAGCAAGCTCACCAGCTTGCTTTCGCATTTATTGCCCTTTAATAGTAAGGTGTATACGCGAAATTCAGTTAGGTCAGGTTACGGTCTGGCCGTGATGTGACAATGCATGGTGGACCTCATGGTGGTGATCGGTGTGGTTGGAATTACGCGTTGGAGACACCCATCCTCGAGCACGTGTCTTCTGGGCAAATCGTGCCCTCAGGTAAACACGTTCGTCAGTGCGCACACTGCGCTCGAAGATAGGCCGACTGGAGCCCACTATGCTACTAAGCACAATAAGAAGTGCAAATTGGTACTCACAGCGCAATGAAGGTGAGGAAGAGCAGAGCGGCACACGACGTCGTCTTCATGATTATGTTGAAGACTCTGGGCAGAGCTGTCAGCGTCTGTGTGCGGTACGCTAATTAGCTCGACTGGTTTCCACGCGGCGCTTATATGCGATCGAGATTTGGCGGGCTGTTTGCAGCAGGAAGTGGCATATCCGTCCGCGACGGGATGTCCGCGCCCCCCTCCCACAATTGCTGGTTACTCTGACCGAGTTCTGCACCCGCGTTCTCTTCCACGGCAAGTGACGTCTTTTCCCGAGCAGTAAAGCCCCACTCTTACCGCGACGAGCCCTCCCTTGTCTTGCCAGGCATGCGTTAAGGCTGTCGTGCAACTCCTGATTAGGCCGGGTTCGTCCCGGATGCACAGATGCCTCCGAGGTTGTGTTACAGTTGGCTCCAGCAGCCATAGAAAACTCGACACCGCACGCTGCAACTCGGTGTGTCGCATACGTCGGCCTGAGACCGTGAGCGCGAGCAGAAAACAACTATGTTTTCTCTTACGCACGCAATCACACACAAACACAGACACACGTGTGCACACACAGCGCTTTCCCACCATCTTCATACCGCCTCTCCAGCCGACCAGCCCGCGCCACGAAAAAAATATTAAATAAATAAACAACCCTGCCAGTGTGCATATACATAAACAGTTGAAAGCCGTATGGTCACCACGAGACCAAACGATTCTGAACGAGACAAATTAATCATTAAAAGGAGCTCCTCCTCTCGTTAGGCTACACCCGCCGTGGTATATAGCTTAGCACGTAAGGTGACACGCTGCTAAGCTTGAGGGCGCGGGTTCGATACCCTGCCATGGCTGCCGCATTTCGATGGGGGCGAAATGCAAAGAATATCCGTGTGCTGAGATATAGGTACACGTTAGAGGACCTGAGGTGGTCTAAAGTAATCCGGATTTCCCCACTACGGCGTGCCTCACAATCACATCGCGGTCTCGGCACGGCTCGTTAGGCTGCGTTGTTGCAACACCCGCTGTGTATCTCCCAATCTTTTCCTCCGTGGAGAAACTCGATACGGCCTGTTTTAGGCTATATTTATCAGCTGTTTGCTGCGCAACGACTCGGCAAGTACTGAGGTCAGTTTAGAAGTTCCGTCGTCGCGTATTTCACGCAGCGCACTTCCTCTCTTGTGGTACTGTACTCACTGTGACTTTCACTTAGTGAAGCCGCTAAACGACCGCTTGCTTAGAGCTCGTGTGTCCTTGGTTAATCACAAAAGAAATTGCACTAGCAGCCAGACTTTGACCAATGTGTCGCGGTATTTAACTTAAGTCACATGTAGTATATACAGTGAAATCTCGTTTATACGATCACCCTTAATACGTTTTTCGTCATAATACGTTTTTTTTTTCTCTTCCCGGCCGACGCCCCAAGAGGTAATGCATTTTCGTACGGCTAATTCGATGGTATTTCTACGTAGGCTTGGATAATACGATCGCGAAAGCGTCTGAAAACATCGCGTGGTTTCAACTCTCGCGCCAAGAGGCACCACGCCCGCGCGGCACTGGCCCATCGAGGCACCACAGTGCTTGCGGTAGTGCGGCGGCCTTTGGGATCAGTGTTCGCAGTTTCGGATTGGATTTGATTGCATCACCCTTTGAAACGGTCAGTAACTACTGACTATGCGCTCGAAGCTTTAGACGCGCTTCGTAACCTTGATCGCAGGTGAGGAGTTCAGTGATGCGACTGCTACTCGTTTCTACGAGTTCCAAAAAAGCTTCCTGCGGGACATAGAAAAACAAAAAAAAGTTCATGGAAAAGTGATGGACTATTTTAAAGTTCGGTGAAGCCACAGCGCTAAAAACACAGGGACCAAGGAAGAGGACAGGAGTAGCGCACGTCCTGTCCTCTTGCTTGGTCCCCGTATTTTCAGCGCTATTGCTTCACTGAATGTAACACACCAACCAGCCCAAAAGCCTGTTCTCGTGTATATGATTAAATTTCTTTAATAAAAGCAAGTTCTGTGCCAAGTACGTCCTTCTTGTGATCTTTTGGACCCTGTTTTGGATAATACGATTTTCGGATAATACGTTTTTATTTTTTAACGCCCATGAGAATCGCATCAACGAGATTCCACTGTAGTCAAGCTGGAATATCGGATCGATTACCGATAATCTGGAGCATAGCTTGGCTGCGCATTCTACCGATTCAAGAGTTGTTTTATCACAGATTGTCCCTCATCACATACCGTCTCATACATCGTGAAATATCATTAGATAGTATTCCTCACCATGTCCTTGTCAACAACAATAATACCAGGTTTTCAGAGCAAAATAACTTTCTTTTAACCAAAATAAGATCGAACTATGGCAGATTTACAGCTCGCTTCTATGGTATTCATCTTTGGAATCGCATACCTCTTCATACTAAATCATCTCGGTCGCTGCAATCTTTTAAACGCAACATGAAAAACATATTGTTAAAGGAACCTTTTGTTCATCTGTAATACATTTATTTTCATCATCACTTCACAGTTCTGTATTGGTATTTTTAAGCTTTGTATAATGCTGCTATGGTAAATATATTTTTCTTTTTTAGTATAGATCGTTCTGTTTTGATTGCATTTTTTGTTTGTTCGCTCTTTTTGCTGCTGTTACCTTTTATGTACGCCACTAATTATAGGAGGTCCCCCTGACAGTCTCGTACTTTGGGACCTCCTGATTCTGTATGTATTATGTAACCCGTTTTTTGTACATGCAATAATAATGAATAAACTAATTGAACTTGAACTTGAACTATAGGCATCGCCAGAGAGGAAGGGGCAGTTCAGTCCTTCCCCCCCCCCTCCCCCCAGTACTTTTACACTTCGCACGTATACAAACACACGCACGTACGCAGTACATAAAAAAGCCCCCCCCCCCCCTTTCCTGATAATAAAATCCTGGCTATACGCCCCTGATGTGGAGCTGAAATGTTAGTACGGAGGCGAAACATTCTCGCGAGCTAATCACGCCAAGACGTCTTCCACGCTCTGCGTTGTGGCGGATCGGGAAATAAAAATAAACGAATTGATAAATGTTTCGCCTTCAACCTTATCAGTTCGCTACTACTGCTGCTACCGCCACCAGCACTAAAAGGCTTATTTGAATTCTAATGATCACGTGATTGGCAGCTAAAAGGGCGGCCCGTGCCTTGCACTTTATCAATTCTTTAGCCGAGCTGTTATTAGATGCTCGACATAAAATAAGTATAAATATATATAGGCTGTATAAATGTACAAAGAAAGCTTTATTTCACTGTTGGAACACTTGTCGGTATGCTGCACAATACAGTTCCGCGACTGGTGCATAGATTCACATTATGGCAGAGCAGGTGCAAGTTACCCCATGCGCGGTTGCTGCCATCGAACACATCATCGCGGACTGCAGTTATATCATTGAAGTCTTTGGAATATCTGTCGTAGCATTGATTTCGCTGCTGCCAGCGTATAGGGGTATTCATATCGACAGTCACCACACACTTCTTTCACTGTCCGATAGCACTAAAGTGTGCAGAAGCTCACTGCGCCCAGTGAGGAAATGCACCGTGGGCTAGACGCATGTGTGTTGTCCGGGGTCTTCTTCCAAGCCGGAGGCGTGTGTGCGCCGAGCTGTTATTAAGCCACACTGGAAGGCAGCGGCTCGCCGGCCTGGCCATAGCAGTAGCGCTTTTTCTTGGAGCCCAGCCTTGCCGTACCGAAGGCGGCCGCAGCGGCACCGTCGGCGACGGTCGCATGCCTAGCTGCCTTGCCTTTGGCCAGTGTCCGGTGCAGCGTTTCGAGCTCTCGGTTGAACAGCATCTTGTGGTTCTGGGCGAGCATGTACTCCCAGGCCTTGTAGGCCTCGGCTTCATCCGCCTGCTCGTCGTCGATGTCGGTTGTGATGCGGAAGTGGACGCTCTTTCCGGGGCCCCCGGCGGCCACTGCCGCCGCCGCCGGCTGCAGGCCGATGGCGATGACGCAGGTGCCGCCGTCGCTAACCAGCGACGCGACAGCTTGGTTGAGCCGTTTGGCGGCAGCCATCGGGTTGGGTGCGTCCAGGGCCTCGGCGAGTGCTGCTTCGGGTTCGAGAGCGTCGCCCAGCGCGGCCGTCGAGAGCACCACGAGTCGGTCGTCCGGGCGCAGCGTCACGTGCCGAATGCTGGGCGACGGCAGCTCGCACGGAGGCGGTCCCCGCGCCGTCGACGGCCACGAAGAGCTGGCGTGCGTCTGGAAGCCCTCCTGCAAGACGTACAAGTAAATGAGCCTATAGGCGCGCGTCAACAACTATCGTTATTGGCAGAGATTTGCAGTTCAACAAGGCCAGCCCGTTCAACTGCCAATTAGTTGCGGAAACCCATCTTCATTCAAGCAGCACAAACGCGCACGCCACGTAAATATCGCGATGACATGCTGACATCTCAGTTATAACCGTTTGAATAGCATGGCTGAGGCAAATGCTGATCGAACCTCACTGTTACACCTTTTGGCAAGTTGTTTTGTGAACAGCGAGGCCTCAGTATTCTATTTTCCAAATGATTGCTTTTTAGTCTCGGTGGCACTGCACTCCTTTTTTTTTTTATTTTCGAGCGCACAATTTTGCTCAAATGTATCCTATACGTACAGGGTGTCTTTTTTTTTTTTAATACAGATTTTTTTATATAACAATGCTATGACAGTCAAGCTCCTGTCGCCTTCGTACACGAAATTACATCGAGGCGGAAATTCTTTGCTGCAGCTAAAGTGACATTGAAGTGACAAAAAATAACAAAAACTCATTAATTAACATTATGGCAGGACAGCGCGAAAAATGGGACAGTGAACACACAGCTAGAGCTTACTGTCCCGTCTGTTGCGCTGTTCTCAATCAACCAATCAGTCAATCATGTTTTTATTTTCGTCCTTCGTTTACACGATAAAACGAAAAAAGGTGGCAAGAGAAAAAGCTGCTTCGGCGCAGCTTGACAGAGCTCCTGCCACCCGTACATAGCCAATATTCAGCAAAATACATAAGCAAAAATTGAATACAGAATAAAGTATTTATCTTCTATTTACACTTCAACGGCCTCACAGAACGTCTGTGTAACAAAATATGAAATAAAGGAATAAATACAAACAATACCAACAGTAAATACGAACAGTGATGAAACTACATCGCGACATGTATTTACTAACTTCTATAAGCTCTAGCACACCATTTTGTCATAATACCATTAGCGATAATCCGACATAGTATAATTGAATGAAGAAAATTTATTTAAGGGGCAGAGTTTTCTTTTTTTTTTTTTAGGCCACGCAGAGATCGAGTATTTCTTGTTTTGTTAGTGTTAATATATCTATGTCTCGTGCACAGTATGCGTATAATGTAAGTGACATTGTGTGTTTAACTCTCTCTGTACCATAATGTGGGCGAGAGAAGGGAATTTCATATGGTGGTTTATACCTAAAGGGATACAACGCGATTGTTTCATTTAAGCTTACTATAGGTCTAAAAACTTGTAAGTTTGCCAAGTTGAGCACTTTTATACATTATTAGTAATTTGTGGGTGTAGATTTTGTCCGATTTGATAATTCTGTACGTACAAAAAAGTGGATCTGTGTGTTCTAAGAACGGGGCGTTTTCAATAGACCTTAGTGCTTTTTTTTCTGCATTAGTGTAAGTTTGTGTAGGTTTGATGTAGTGTGATGTTTCCCCGCACTGACGCGCAGTAGTACAAGTGGGGGTTCAGCAAAGCGTAGCATGAAGTCCGTTTCACATTAGCCGTAAGAATGTGGCGACAACGACTCAGCACACCAGCAGCTTTACTTAATTTAGTCAGTAAATTTTTTTATGTGCTCATTCCAGGACATGTGCTCCGTAAAGCTGACTCCGAGTAATTTTACAGATCTTTCAATGGTGATTTGGTAGGGACCTAGTGTTATGTGCCCAGATGCTATTTATACAGATCCCTGTGGACGAAACAGGACACATTTCGTTTTGGATTCATTTAGGTTCAGCCTATTGTTTTTGCACCAAACGTATAGTTGCTGACAAAACGTCGTAACTTTAGGTATTATTTCGTTCATGTTTATTCCTATAAGGACTGAGCAATCATCTGCATATATGAGGTACTGGCACTGATCATAAATTCGTACGATGTCGTTTATGTAGAAGACGAAAAATATTGGGCCTAATATACTTCCCTGAGGAACTCCGGACTCAATGGGCATCATCCTGGATTTATGTTTGCTTAATTCGACGTATCGTTGGCGGGAGTTTAAATAGCTTTTAATTAGTTGCCATATAATGTTCATGAACCAGCCCACCTAAGAACCCTTGTTCGTTAATTATACTTTTAAATTATGGACTTGAGGCAGGGCTGGGCAAAGATACTTTGAAATTGTATCGCGATACGATACAAGATACTCAGGCAACAAGTATTAGAGATACAGATACAAGATACTGCCGCAATAATTGTATCCGATACGATACTTGGCAATTGTATCTTAAGATACTTCGATACATTCTCTAATTTGTTATTATAGATCCATATAATGTAGCAGCGAACGCCTATGCACGAAAATGTCTTCTTGAAAATTTCCCAACTGTGACCTATTTTGTTTCACTTTAATGAGATGTCTGTTAGTATCTAAAAGATTTGCTTTCTGGCTCAAAGTACATTAGTTTCCTTCCAAAACAACTTATTGCGGTTTGTTTTAGCTTCTTCACAGGACAACTGTTTATACAGTTCGCTGACAGCTGTTCTTGCTTGTCATTTTTGCAATTAATAGGAGTCGCTGCTCAGCTTGGCGACCAGCTAGCGGGTTGCCCTATAATCACAGTAACTTCTATAAGAAGCCTTCGCACCACGGTGCAAATACCGGTGTGGACTTTTACCTTGTCCGTAAAAGACAGTTTGCACAATACCGTATATCCGGACAGGTGTACAGCAGCAACAACGCTGGTAGCGACTTTTTTTTTTTTTTTTGGGGGGGGGGGGGGGAGGGGGACGCATGGTGTATACTAGGGGTTTAAGACCTTTCGCTAGCGGCCCCGCCTGCACACATGGCCATCTTCGTCCCATTTGTTTTTATTTTCTAGATAAGTATGTTCGTGAGCTACACAGACATGACATGTCTCAAGCTTTCCTTTTGTGAGCAACATTGTGGTCACGATGTGCTGAAACATAACCGTGGAACAAAAACTCTATATTTCAGAATCCGCGTCCAGAATTCACTCGTTGTGCACATCGGTATCGATGTTTCTGGAATCCTGACTCCTAATCCCCTTCAGAAATGACCAATATGTGAGACATGGGAAAGGCTTCCTTTCGAATGGCAACGTCATTTTGTGCAAACTCTCTCCCATCATCTTCACTCTCCCGGCGCTTCGAACTAAATTTCGCGACTGTGGCCCGCTGGCTATAAGCTGAGTTTGAGACCCCCGGTGTATACGTAGATGACGTAAAACAGCAATGAATTTTCATATTCTACTTATCTGCTAGC
Source organism: Rhipicephalus sanguineus (assembly GCF_013339695.2). Classification (NCBI taxonomy): domain Eukaryota; kingdom Metazoa; phylum Arthropoda; class Arachnida; order Ixodida; family Ixodidae; genus Rhipicephalus; species Rhipicephalus sanguineus. The sequence goes on from NC_051176.1 coordinate 235,152,327, forward strand.
GTACAGGATTCTTTGTTGATATACTCACTAACGTGTAGTCTTTTAGCAATTTTTCTTCAACGAGAAAACATGTGCAACACAGAGACGTCTATAGTAGCACAAAGCGTCGGAGGACACCGCCGTTATTCGCGCTATTGCCGCTTATAGCTCCCATTAGGTGGCGATTAGTAATGCGAAAAATATTTCAGAAGGCCTAAAACAGGAAAACTAATATAAGTAAAATAGAGAGGTGGTTCTGTATCAAAGATTCACATTGAATGAGCACAGAAACACAATACAGACGGCGCCCTTAATAGCTATGAGCATGAAGTATCGTCAACTTACCTATTAAGACAATACAAAATTCAGTGCCTATGGGAAATTGCCTGAAACGGCTCGTTGGGACGCTCATGAGTAGAACGGAGCATTCAGAAAAACAACGTTTCTCGAATCCCCTTGCTAACATCTTTAAGATGGCTCCTAATGATTTCCATTATTATAATGCAAACTCAGTTTCGCTATTTTCCTAAGCGATAAGCGGAATGCTTTGTACTGTAACTCAAGGGACGCCTACATAATTTTATATCTGTTTTCGAAATCGCCTTGGCAACGTCTAAATGGGTAAACAGTAGTATAAATTTAAAGCAGAGATTTTATTTTGGGAATGCGTTACAAAAAACATACTGCAGTGACCGGACCAGAAAAACAGTACAGAGACCTAGCTAATGTATGGGATGCAAAAGGACAGCAAAAAAGCACTTGTGGTAATAATTAAGTTATGATTTCATAAATTCTTTGGATAAATGATGCAGGAAGTGAAAAACACGGTGCGCCAAGATATTTTCTGTTAGGTAAACGCTTGCTCTATTAGATCTACCATCAGTACCAGTGGTGCTATAGTTCTTTGCATATCTTATTTGCATATAAGTTAATTCATTGCATGCAAGTCAAGCTTTACGTCCAGCGATCCTTCAAATCGCTGATATGTAAAATCCACGAGACACAAAGCAACCCCATTCTTGCACGCACCACACTTCGTTACGGAGCAAGACGCAAGAGAATCTTCAATAACGACACTGTAGCAACATCAGAATTTGCGCGATAGACGCTGCACGCAGTGGAGTACGCGGCGCAAGCAGTGGCTAAGAGCAAGTGTCGCGGCACTGGCGCCACTAAAAAGAAAAGAAATCGACAAAACAAAAGGTACGTGGGCTGGGCGTAGATGTCCTCGTGCTTGTCTTCCTAATCTTCTGCCCTCACTGGAGGACTCTGGCGGAAAAATAATATTGCGTCACAGCCCTTATACTTGTTCAGATGGCTTAGTGGCACCAGTACCAGCTTGAGGAGTGAAGCTTGGCCAGTGATTATTGTTTCGCACGGTTGTGTTGCGATAGAAGTATCTTGTATCTTCAGATACCCGATACATTATCGAATGTATCGGAAATACAGATACAGATACTCAACTTTCGAGACGTATCGCGATACAGATACAAGATACCCATAGAGTATCTAAGATAGTATCTAAGATACATGTATCTTCGATACTGCCCAGCACTGACTTGAGGGCAGTTGTTTATATATGAAAGTTGTATGTCACAATTTATAGCATACCCATTTTTAGAAATCACAAAATTTTGACGTAATTTGAGATATTCATAATGGAATCTTAATGGCGATATCGAAGCCGGGCGCGCAGGAAACGCGGTCGTTCTCTTACGTCCGACCGGAAATACCTGAGACGGGGAAGTGACGAAACTTGAACCGGCAATAATGGCGACAAGTTGCAACAAATGATTGAAGACAGTAGCGTAGCCAGAAATTTTTTTCGGGAGGGAGGGGGTGAACCCCCCCTCCCTTCCTGGCTACCCCAGTGATTGAGGACCTCAACTGAGAAAGCGTTGAAGTAGGGTTGAATATAAATGTGCAAATGACATAGATAACGCTCGATAATCTGACGAGGGAAATAAGGGTTCGCGATTGGAAATTAACGAGACCTTGGTAAAATTTTAACACTTCAGCCTGTTCATGGTAAGGAAATTAATCGAATAAAAATACTCTGGAGCGCAGGCATTCCCATATCACAACCGGCAATATACCGCCGTCGCTAAAGCGCGTGCATTCTGCCTGTACTAATACATCGAGCACAAACTTGGAGGCTAACAAAACAAATCTTCCTGAAGATAAAAACTACGCAGCGTGCCATGGAACGGAAAATGATTGGCTCGAAATTAGAGGTCAGAAGACAGCAGAGTGGATCAGAGAGCCAACAAGGGTAGCCGATGTTCTAGTTGGCATGACGAAAAAACAAAAATAATAATTTGGGCGCATTTCGTGCCGCATTTCCTGGCTGTTGCAGAAACCCATGGCTCGTTGTGCTCACACAGATGAAAATACTTCCGTCAGGTTTGCCGACACCGAAGCCCCTTTTCATTGCTATATACTTATTGTATTTGTGTAAACAGTATAGAGCACTGTAACTAATCAGTCTAGAGAGCGGGAAAGTGTGTACAAGTTTTCAAAAACGTATGCAGCTCTTACATTTTCAAGGGCTTATTTAGGGCCGACGCATTGTCCAACTTATGAATTCAGGAAGCATTAAAGTCAGTCGGAGCATGATCGAGGCATGATAGATGCCTCGAGCCAGACCAGCGTGCCTCAAGCGTCCGCCGCGGTGGTATAGCGGTTACGGTGCTCGGCTGCTGACCCGAAGGTCGCGGGTTCGATCCCGGCCGCGGCGGTCGCATTTCTATGGAGGCGAAATGGTAGAGGCCCGTGTACTTAGATTTAGGTGCACGTTAAAGAACACCAGATGGTCGAAATTTCCGTAGCCCTCCACTACGGCGTCTCTCATAATTATATCGTGGTTTTGGGACGTAAAACCCCAGATATTATTATTAGCGTGCCTCAAGTGTACTTGCCGACCCACCACGGTGGTCTAGTGGTTGTGGTGCTCGACTGCTGACCCGAAGATCGCGGGATCGAATTCCGGCCGCGGCGGCCGCATTTTCGATGGAGGCGGAAATGCTAGAGGCCCGTGAACTGAGATTTAGGTGTACGTTTTGAACCCCAGGTGGTCAAAATTTCCGGAGCCCTCCACTACGGCGTCCGTCATAATCATATCGTGGTTTTGGTATGTTAAACACCAACAATTATTATTATTCAAGTGTACTTGCCTGAACTGCCGCATCCCAGTCGTCGGCGACGCAACGTGTGCTTTGGCCGCTCTCCTCAAAGAGTATGGTTGCCTGCTTGTCGGCGTGGGCTAGCAGGCACGTGGCCCCACCACACTGCGCGACCGTCATCAGGTACGCCGCCCCGTCGGTATCGTCCGCGCTCACGTCAGCCGGGGCGAGGTGGCAGAGCAGGATGTTCAGCTGGTGGCAGCACGCCTTGCTGCCCAGGGCCCTGAGGAAAATGTACGCAGGGTTTTTCTAGCTAAATCTTGACCCTCCTGTTGCCAGGATTTGTAACAACTTGATGATCGCTAGTTGATAAGGGCACGGAGGAACGAATATGACAGGAAAACCGCTGTCACAAACACGGGAATTCGCCGCACGGGGAGTAGAGCCCCCCCCCCCCCCCCCCAAATAATTAAGGCGGGGCGGGGCGGGGTGCAAAGTCTGCCCAATACTTTTGCTCAGTCGGACCTGTCCCATCATTGTTCAAGGAGCGAGGTGATGGTGACGCAGGTTTTTCACGATAATGGCGGCCGCAACCCCCGATGTTGAATTCCATGAACTGTTTACTTCTCATATTTACTCCCGAGGAAACAAAGACAGGCCATTGTTAGAAGCACGTCACCGCTTCGTTTTCATTTCTTCATCCATTGTGAAGCATATGCTTGGCATGTTGTCTTTCGGACGCGACCAACAAGGGGGCGCTGCGATGAAACTTTGCCCCCCCCCCCCTCCTAATGGGGAACCCTGCGCATGCCTATTCTTAAGGGTGTTGCCTCAGGCACGTGGAGCGGCAAGTATATAATGACAAAATATTTACAGTCCCAGAAGATGCCTTGTAAACTGGTTTTACGGTGGCAGCTGTTGTGGTGGAACTGGTACGGTGTGCTCCCGTCCGGATCACTCTGGCTCCATGTGAGCAATTCGGAGTGACTCATGGAGGTCGCGTAATCTTTTTTTGTAGGCTTCAGTTATATTTTCAGAAACGTCAACATTATGTGAAGATTGCACTTGAAAGTTCTTGTGGACGTATAGTGGCTGGCCCTCACTTGCAGGGTTTCACATTTTGGAGTTTTGGAGTCAAACAATAATCATTTCTATCTTTAAGCTTCCACGCCTGCGGTACTTTCAGGCCACGAAAGGCATGAGCGCTATCAGCGTGAAATAGCAACCTCCACAGGAAGTCGGAGAGTGCAGAACATTAAAAAAAGAAAAAGGAATTTTCGACCAAGACAGATGATGGCGCACATAAACACGCTCCAATGAGTTTAAAGTTTTTTTAGCCGTGAGGCCGTAATGTGAAATGGCTGAACTGTCCAAGGTCAATTAGTATGGCTGACACGCGATCCTCCGAAGGCGGAGAAGGCTACCTGTAGGTGGAAAGTATGATGCTCTGTAGGAAGACTGCCGAGGATTCGGCTGAGCGTCGCTCCTGCCGTACGAGCTGTGCGACAGCCGCCTTTGCGGTGGAAAGCAGCTGCCGCTGTGGGCTCTCCAAGATGGCCGCCAGCACCTCGGTGTGGCCGCTCGGCTGCGTGCACTGGTTGATGTACAACCTGCGAAGGGCACCACACGGTGTAAACAGATAGCACACGTAGCTAACGCGTGCCAGTGTGTTAGGGTATTCTATCTGTAGTTTAGGATCAGATCAATCTACGAAATATTCGTGCGGACCGTCGTGTTGTATATAAGTACGACATCAAGTAATGCCTAATTATAGCCCAATGAAAACAGCTGCGAATGTTTTTTACACACGTAAATCCGCATTTATCTGCGAGCCTGGAGTGTCAGGTATAACCTAGAGAGCGTTCACAATGTACAGAATAATACACTGCTCAGAATAATACAGTGCTCAGAATGTACAGTGCTCAGAATAATAAAAATGATGCTTACTATGTTACGGGAGACTGGGATACGTATCCGCAGATAGATACTTCTCCCGAGATGTAACGGCAGAATGATGGAATTAAACTCGCATCCATCTGGAAAATGGCGCCTTTTCGGACGTATGTCATGCTTTTTGTGGCATTGCGCTCTGTGCTGAAGCTTTCTAGCAGTTTTTCAATTAAAATCTTATAAAACACGAGCTTCACCAGTTCCATACGATATCGCCGCATCTCATTCCTGTAAAATCACTATCGACCGCCATGAATCTTTTTATCGCTTTGCAATCATACTGTCCGCAAGCTTGGCTGTCTGAGGCTCTGTTTGAGATGACTGTGGATGTGTGTGTTGCACCATCCGCTTCGCCGTATTGTCATCAATGTCATCAGTGCAGCGAGTCATTTTCGAATTTTTGTTTAAACCTTCCTCAACACTGTCTGCGCTCTTCAACTTGGCCTCCGATGGAGGCGAAAATGTTTGAGGCGTGTGTGCTTAGATTTAGGTGCACGTTAAAGAACCCCAGGTGGTCAAAATTTCCGGAGCCCTCCACTACGGCGTCCCTCATAATCATATCGTGGTTCTGGGACGTTAAACCCCAGATATTATTATTATCAACTTCACCTCGACAGCAAGCATGCTCATAGTATTAAAGAAAAGGGCATTCACCGTGTGCGTAAGAGCATTGAACATTGCGACGCTTCGTTTAGTTCCATGATATACAATTTGTGGCGTTCATCCGCAAGAGGAACTAGCAATGTCCTCGCTGTCGGAGGTAATTTCGTTCGCATTTATCGTCGTGCGGACTTACCTGGCTGGCCCTTTGAGACTTTCCGAAAAGCCGGTAGTCCAGAAGGGGCTTTCAAGGCAGCTTTGAGCGGGGCCGTTGGACTTGAAGGGTGGCGCCAAGCGACCAGAGAACTTCGTGTCTACAACGGACACATTTCTTCTGGAACTGGACGTAAGATCGATGTCACAGGCGACGTATGTATAGGATAAACACTTATGTCTCTCTATCAGTATGAAAACACAAAAGGCGTGATGATGATACTTCACAGGGGAAAGGCGAACGGACCTTCTGCAGCAAGCCGCAATGAATAGGCCTAAAATGCTGATTCGAAGATAAAGAAAGATAAGGGATAGTCTTTCTTCAATGACTTGCACTTGTATTTGTCCTTATTTAACGACGAACACCTCTAGGAAGTGCCGTCTCTTCTTTCTCGTTATGCTGAGAGCGTGGGAACAAAAACACGAAACATCAGGAAGGCCGAAACGCATTACAGTTGTCTCGAGATGTCGGTCATAACAGCCGCACACAACTGGCCCTCGTCGAGGTTGGTGTGCTCGCCTCTCGCCGGATAATACGAGCGTGACATCGCGTTTCCGGGTTTCTTTTTCCCCATCCTCGAGCGAAAGTGCCACTCTGCGAGGAAAATTCGCACAGCACACAAACGCGCGATTACGACGCGTCGTGGTCGTTAAGGCTGGAAGAAAAAAGAAATACCGTACCTCCGGGCCGCCTGGAACCGGGAGGGAAACGTGCTTTGGTCGTCCTCAATCAACTCTGGCACGGCTCTCGCATCGCCGCCGCCGCCGCCGCCAGCCGGCACTTGGTACTTCCGCGCTAGTGACGGGCAACGGCGTGTGTCCGAACGGAATCGCGACCGGCTATAACAGGCAACGGCACGGCGTGTGCATTACGCCAAGTCATTCGCCAAATCACTTGCGCGCTCGTAAAACTGTGCGGAGGTAGGATGCATATACGATTCTTGTTTACTTTGTATGTGAAGTCTTCTGGTGGTACAGTCGTCGTGATAGATTACCTGGCAGGGCACTGGCTGACTATTAGACGTAACTGCATAACTGCGCGTATAATAGCGTCAACTGGAGTGACGCATATGGCGTTGACGGTGCTAGTATCTGTTCCCGGATTTGCGCACGACCCGCCCACTCTTTCTCCCTATTTGCGCGCGTGTGTGTGTGTGTGTTGTGACAGGGAAAAATTGTCATCCACCCGTTTGTAACAGGAAATCCGTACGGATTTCATTGTAGCTGCATGTTTTTTCGCGTCCGAAGCCGCATAGCACATGACGTGCGCTTTTGAAAGGGTCACATAAGGACGCCGTAATTAATTATTTGTGGCGATCTCGAGAAATTGGGGCTTCGTATTGTAATTATGTATGCAGTCGGCCGCCACCGTAAGATCGTTACAAAAATTTTTCGTGTCAGCTGTGGGAGTCCTCGATGAACTAGAAGAATCCTTGCTTGGAGAGGGTGAAGGGACATCTCTCGTTATATCACTGCTGAGGATGCTCCGTAAAATAACATAATCACTCCGTTTATGTTCATCTAACTGCAAGATCACGTGACATTCTAACGTTCGAGCAATGCGCTGACAAAGTATGCGTCAGGTTCACCGGTGGTCTGTCTTCTTCACCTTATAAACGGGGCATGTACAGTACTCACGGATTCAAACGCTACATCAAAATTCTTAGTATCGCGACTGGTATATGCGCAATTGCTCGAGATAACCACGCCACGTCGCGACGAATCAGGTCTCTAAAGATAATGTTGGCTCTGATCTTCGCGTTCGAGTCGAAATTACGCCGATGTGACCCGAACTGAAGACGGTCATGACCAGGATTTGGGGACATGTGCACGTAGCGCCATCACTGGTCGATGACAGCGGTGGCCTGCCGTAACTGAATGGGCAATAGGCGAAAAAAAAAAATCATATCTCACGAAAGAAGCTAGTTATCAAAAACGACTCTCGGTTCTATACAGCAGAGACCTTTTTGAATATTCGGGTAAAATTACAGTATCGCACTACAAACCACGTGGCTTCCCAGAGTGTTTAATATTTAACAATGGGGCCCCATGTGTTTCTAATGGGCGGTGCTCAATTGTCTTGGGAAGCCACATGCTTTGTAGTGCGATAAAGCAATTTTTCCAAAATGTTCCAGAAGGTCTCTGCTGTATAGAACCCGGAGTCGTTTTTGATAACTAGCGTTTTTCAAGAGATATGATTTTTTTCGCCTATTTCTCATTGAGTTATGGCAGGACGCCGTTGCTGCCGCCGAGAGATGGCGTTGCGTAGAGATGTCCATGGAACATGTACTGATTGAATGTGGCGATATTCACCCAGGTATACTTGTGGGCACGAGTCTACAGGAAGCCTCGGGTTTTAGGGACAACAATGGAAAGCTGAACACGTCCGCGATAGAAATAAGTAAGAGACGGTTAGAGTATTGGTGGCAGAAAAGTAGAGATAAAGTACAAAAATAAATAATGGGGAAAAAAATAAGGTTATTCTGCCAGAGAGATAGACCGTGAATTTATATTTTTTTTTGGTATAATAACATGGATTTAATCAATGTAGGTAAGGTATTAGGCCAGCATGAAACAAGGAAGTTTTTTTCCTTTTTTCTTCGAGCATGGTGGCAGACATGTCACCGCCCCGTTATAAAGGGGACGCTCATAGCATCCATCCATCCATCCAAATCCTGGGAATGGGAAACGAAAGTACTCGCAAAGTGATTATTAAGTAAGTGCCGTTCTGAACTGGACACATCGCCACGATGATCCTTTCGTTATCTCGTTGACCGCTATGTTGATTGGCGATGCCCGTACTCCGGGCGTTAATGAAACTCTATTATGCGAGACCAGTTTCCTGAATACGGGCCCAGTTCACTGTATACCTTGTATGCAGATAGTTTGTGCGTGGATAAAGATCGTACACAACTCGCTGTAATCGACGAGCAAATCGCACGACGATATCGTAATTTCAAAACTCGCGTATACACAAGCCACGGCCGCTCGATGAAAAACACACATCGAGCGGCCGCGCACAAGCAAAGTGCGAGTCAGCGATTCGTCAAAGTATTCGTACAGCTCGAGCATGCCTGCGTGTGGCAGACTTACCAGAGTACGTGGAATTCCTGTGTGTCGACGAACAGCGCTTGGTTGCAGGAAATGTCCAGCTGTTGAAGACTCGGGGACACCAGTGACGAAAGGGTCACCTTGCTCAGCAAGTTGCACGACACGTCAAGCACCTGCAAGGCCACGTTGTTCATCGAGAGGAGGGAGGAACTCGGCATTATTGTCAACACAATGACGTTGGTGCTTTAAGAAAAATATAAAGGAAATATTCGCAAAGCATTTAGTTCGCTCTCTGTCACACATGGATCAGCCGCCTTTAGTAACAATGGCCCTAGAATCAAGACCCGTTCTTATAATTAAACAATGGAGCTATAGCGTAAACGGCTTTAGCGTGAAAATGTTTCTGTGAATACAAACCTTAAATCCGTGCCCACAAAAATGTTCCTATGCTGGAATTGTTTGCGAGAGTAGGTTAGAGTTATATAAGGTCGAACATGATATCTATAAGGCGGCCGGCCAGTTGCAAACAGCTTAAATCATCGTTGTGCAGCGCATGGCCGTTCTTCGCTTCATTCGCGCCGGTGCGGAGCTTCTCGCAACTACCCTCTTACCTCAAATTCATTAAAAGTGAATACAAACAAACAAACAAACAAACAAACAAATAAATAAATAGCACGCATGCGAACGGTAGATATCTTCACAAAATGCATGGAAATTATATAATGATGTTTTATCTGCTCGTACCATAGAACATGATACTTAACGAACACTTATGCGCATGGTTGTATGCAGCTGCGCATAACGCAAGGCCGACTCAATTTTAGCGATTATTTTCGCAACGATCCCATTCCATCCTTACATACAAACTTACAGACTGTGGCACTTCGTTTCTGGCGCTGTACCACAGAAAGTGCGGCGCCGCGATGGCGGGCTGACCAGTCGCGAAATTCAGAGGGAAGGGAGCTAGAATAGAACCATTACATTACTCCGGACAAATTCAGCGAATATCCGCGATACATGCACTGTGGTGTTATCGGCAGTCGTGAAGGACCTGAAAGGCGGGCATTATGGACTCACCTTGAGGGAACGGCTGTGCTCGAAATTTGGCAATGTGTCGAGTCGGTTGCAGTTGAGAAGCAGGGCCTCGAGTCCGGGCAGAGAAGCCAGCGAGTCTGGAAGCCGCTGCAGCGCGTTGCCCGTCAATACCAGGTCACGCAGGCTGTCCAGCTCGGATATCCTGCGGGATGCCTTCATTAACGAACGCTTGCTACTCAAAAGAGAAAATGACACCAGCCGCCTACAGATGTTCACACGCCTGTACCGAGAGCTCAAGGAATGCGTTGCAGAGCAAGAGAAAAAGCAGTATACAACAAAAGCTGCGAGGTTCAAGGTGTATTGCACACGCGCGTTAAGAGTCATGTGACTATCGTGCCCGTCTGGCTGGGCCGCTGCTCTTGAGCATTTCCTCTCAAACGGCCGCAGCAATGCAATGTGTTCACTTATTTGCTTTAACACGCATCGTTCAACTGCTCTAGGCAAAAACGTCGACGTTTGTGCGCATAACAGTGCGCAAACGTGTCTCGAACCTCCCTTGATCCGCGCATGTTAAACGCCATGGCAACTGTACCGCTACACATATCCCGTAATAGCGGTGGTCATTAGCGTCCTCTCTCCCTTTCGTGTATCTTTGTTATCGCGTCTAGCTTCCTTCACTTATTCCGAGTTGCTCTAATTCCATTCATTCCATTCACAATTCCACATAGCACTTTGTCTCTTGCATATACTTAATCTGTAACTTCTGCAAATACGCTTTAGAAGGGTACGGACTCCGTGTATCTAGCTTTTATCTCGCATGAAAGAACGAGCTGAATGAGGTTGCACGCCTCGGGACACGCACATGACCTGTGTAGACATGACCTGTGTAGCTCTTCGTTGGCCGTACCTGCCAGGAACGGTGTGGAGCTGGTTGTACGCCAGCTGAAGTACCTTGAGGCCGGGGCATGCCAAGACCAGAGGCCAGACCTGCTCGTCCGTAAGGCCCGTCCGTGTGAGAAGAAGCCAACGCAGCGGGAAGCTCGTCTGGTCGGGCCGCGCCAGCGACGACAGCTTGTTGTACGACGCGTTCAGCCACTGGAGCCTGCGCATATATTGAGATCGTTAGAGAACGTCCTTGAGGGGAGCTTCGCTTAAGTCATGCGCACTGCGTATGCTTACACGGGGTGACAGGGCCATATACTCCAGCCACGCTGGTGGGTGTATTCATTCCACTCTTAAAAACGACCTTGGGCGTAGTTCATTATGCACGCGTCGGCTTTAGATTATCTTCATCGAGTTTTCATACTTATAATGACAACCAACAGACCTCGCGCTTTTGTCTTCAGCCAGCGAAAACAACTGTAGCTTCAGTCTAGATCTCTAACGGATATCCTTATTGATATAATAAATGGAGTTGTATAATACAGGCATTTTTTTTTCTAGACTGCATACAGAGTTCTTATAAAATCATATGAACGTTGCGAGTGTTGCACTTTTGCACGAGTCCTGTGTAAAGTAGACGTATTTTTCTTATAACGCGAGTATGGACTGGTTTAAGAAATTATTTTTTTTTTAACAGTCCTGGGGCATTGCCAAGTTTTGAGGCTATGGCGTTTTGACGTAGCCTCATCACTTTTTAAAGACAGTCGCACCTAACTTGACTTACGCGTTATCTTCAGGTTTTAACGCTTAATATTGACCTGTATAACGCACATACCTGTATGCATGGCGGAGAAGGTTTGGCGGCAAGGCAGTGAGGCAGTTGTGCTGTAGGTCGAGATGGCGGATGTGACACTGCGCTGTGATGCTTTCAGGGAAGCTGGCGATGCTGTTGTGATTGAGTCGCACTGTGTCCAGCTGAGACAGTGTCGGGCTGAACAGGCTGGAAGCGGCACAAGGTGTTTAGTCAGCTAACAGGGGTGATAATTCACGAAGCAGGGCAAATACGAGAGTATACAATTTGTAAGTACGGGCGCCGCCAAATTGGCGATGTGGCGCATGCATATTAGTGAGGTGGCCAGTCTTCGAGGAATAGCAGTCTTTGTATGCGATTGTAAGGCTTCGCGAATTCAGCCACATATAGAATACTACGGCTCACGACCGGTTCCATGAAGCGGTTATAGCACCGAATTTTTCTTTTTTTTTTTTTTGAGTTCAGGCCTTGATTCGTTTCTTGTCAAGTTAGATTCGCACGACGGGCCGAATTCTTGGTTTAGGCGACTCACGAGCGTGGCACGGCTCAGTGCCGCTGAATGACGGTGCACCTTGCAGCCCATCAACGTCACGCTCGTTCACCGTCTTACGTTCGCTGTGTTACTCAGCTGAATCAAGCTTTACATAAAGCGAGAGTGCAATACCGAATCACTCACTCAAAGACATGACGTACTGCGTTTTGCCTGGTGCGCTTGTGCGATTTTTTACATGAGTTCGGCGCTTTCGGAGCTTCCTACTTGGCGGAAGTATAGTTCAAAGCGCCCACGGCGTGCCGGGACCGGATTCACAGAGCTTTTCGTTGGCATGAGCTGCTCGTACTTGGCTGGCCTCCTCCGCTGTTATGTCGGCTATCACAAAAACCCGGGACTTGTTTTAACGAACAGTTCCATAGTGATGTGAACGGTAGGTGCCAACGTGTAGTGATAACGAGTGTCTTACTTGAGAAGGCAGTCGACCAGTGACAACTATTTTGCACGAGTGAAGATCACGACTTTTTTCCGGTGATTGGTCATGTACCAGAGAACTATTGCTTGCTTGCATTGTGGTGCTTATACTGGAAGCAGCGAGGGAGGCCCAGAACGTGAGTTATTTTTATTTTCTTGCTTCTACTCGCTCTTTCAGCAGAAAGAGTAACGCATTCATTTTTTTTTTTTCACTTTGGGCGCACGACGCTGATTAAGGCTCAGTATTGTTCAGCAGGATCAACAGCGAACTGCGAATACTGTGTTTCACGTAATAATCGTTCCGCGTATCTTAGAAGTGGCCATACGGGACTCACCTGGCGGGAACGGAAGTGAGGCAGTTGTGGCCCAGGTCCAAATGTTGGGCGCTGCGTGCCTGGGGCACCCAGTAGGGCACTTGCACAAGCTGGTTCCTGCGGGAAATGTATACGCAGACATTTTGACCCAGTCGCGCGGACATACGTCGCTTTAAAAAGTGGGTCGGCTGTGTGTACAATGTAACGCTGTTCTGGTCGATGCAAGTACCTTGGATCGTGCGTCTTTTAAGCCATGTGCATGAGTTAGACACAATATTAATGAGAATGAGAAATATTAATGAGAGGTTATTTAATACGAACGGTGTGATGCCGACAACCCATTAGCAGTGCTGTGAAAGGGCTGTCCCATCTGAACCCCTGCGTCGACTCAACGTGTTATCCACCCACCGTCGTCCCGCATGTTTCGGTTTCTCATAGATATTATCGGCAAGTCTAATCTCAGGCGCAATGTAACGTTTGTAGAGTTAGAAACCTGTGACCGTATTCACAAACCTTCGTGTTCGTAAATGCTCATTGTCATTCGCTGACCCCTTTCTTTAATAGTACGTCATCAGGATCATTGGCTAGAAGTGTTTCTTTACGAATAATTCCAGCTTAAGAAGCTTTTGTGAATACGTGTAATGGGCCCGTATTCCCACAAATGTTCTTGCGCTAAAATTGTTCCGCAAATGCCGCTGCGGTGGTCTTGTCGTTATGATGCACGACTGTTGACCCGAAGGTCGCATTTCGATGGTGGCAAAATGCTTGAGGCTCGTGTGCTTAGATATAGGTACATGTTACAGAATCCCAGGTGGTCAAAATTTCCGGAGCCCCGGCGTCCCTCATAATCGAATCGTGGTTTTTGGACGTGAAACACCAACAATTATTATTATTCAGAGCAAATGCAAGCCCATCGGGATGCCGCACGCTGATTTTTTTAATGAATGTATTTAAGAAGAGGCTGATGGCTATATGCGTGGCACCAGTTTTTCCACTTCTCTTACATGATAGCTGTATTATTAGTGAACGTGGTCGGCCAGTGACAAACAGCACCTACGAACGAAAAGCTTCGTGAATTCGGCCTTTAGCTAGTTCATCGGTCAAGCGTGTTAATCTGTGTGTTTTCTTGGTTCGTGGTTTCTGCGTTTGTTTAAGCAGCATTGTGAAGCATTTAACAATGACGCGAAAGAAAGCGCCAGCGCTGAAGTGAGCAGCGCCCTTGCAACCCGACGCTGCAGCCTGCCGCTTGAAGTAACTGTGACATTTGGAAAATTGGGCACTCAAGTGTCCCCATGGCCTTGTTTCCCACAATCCTGCTGTAAACCATCGATTACATAAGACTTGCTGGAATCAACGTGGCTCTGTAACCATTTGCCCAAGTTGATAGCTTTTTTTGTTTCCTTACAATATGAAAGGGAATACTTGGGTTTTCGATATTCGTACAAAGTTTCGATCTATATAGTATATGGTACACCAGTGTATATTGAAACGAATTATACTCACGTTGACAGATCGATGTAGCTTAGTACATTACACGGTAGCGTGATGTCGACATTCTGTAGACCTGTGGGAATATAAAATATTGACATTTTTTAAAACGAATTTGTGAGCAACTGGCTTGCGTCATCGCAGCAGAGACATATATGACTCAATCATAGGGAAACGAGCTACAAGATTCTATTCCGCCGCCATGTTGATGTTAAAGCTATATCTTCTGCTCGATGCATTAGTGCACTTTATCCTCGGCAAGCGATAAAGCTCAGGGCGAACTCGCTGTTTTTGAACGTATTAGATCTCTAATGCACAATATTTTTATTGGAGTGCCCTTCTCCTCCCATGCACATACACGCACGGCGAGTTTACGACAAAATGTGTGTGTGTTCGTGGTTGTACGAGTGAGGAGTGCGCGCGTTTTGGTTAGTGTGTATATGAAGAGCTGCACCATATTATCGCCGGGTACGTGACCTACTTACCCGTGGTGTAAATCAGAAAGGTTAAGGAGGGGGGGGGGGGGCTTTTTGCGGCAATACTACTGATGCTTGGGCTATTAGGTATGCATAATTATAACAGATACTAATGCGAACATTTATTATAGATGGTCTCGTCTTTACGGTACTTATGCATATGTTATGACATTTTTTGATTACCTGGTTTGCATTGATAGAGTAGGACTCACGGTTATGACTAGAGCAGAGCGTTTCGAGACGACCTCCTGGCAGACTGAGCTCGCTGAGGCAGTTCCGTGAACAGTCCAGGTGGCGAAGGCGGTTAGTTGTCGGTAGCCGCAGTTCTTCGATTCTGTTCCAACTCACGTCCAAGGATTGCAGGTTCTGGAAAAATGGCAACATTTTTTTTAACACGAAAGTGTTTTATGCCGGGCTCCACCAAGACTTTTATGAAATACGTCAGCAAAATGAACGCCATCAAATGGCAAAGAAAAAAAACTGTAAGAAAGAGTTCCGTTCACAGCAGTCGAACCGACGACCTCTATAGGGCCCGCGACGATGGCTGGCAGGCGTTTAGCCTACTGAGCTACTGCCAAAAGCATTACGAGGGCTACATGGACGCGCCTTTTATCTTTCACACTATCCTCTCACAGTGCTCTTGGATGGATGGATGGATGGATGGATGCTATGAGCGTCCCCTTTATAACGGAGTGGTGACACGTGTGCCACCAGGCTCGAAAAAAAAAAAAAAACTTCTTTGCCTCCGCAATTACCTCCGGCAACGTGCCGCTGCTACGACCGTCCCAGTTAGAAGTGTAATTTCGTCAACGCTTTAACACACCGCGAGGCGCGGCTTCAGCCCAAGCGAAGAAGGCGAGGAAGCCTCGCTCATAGCATCCATCCATATCGGTATGTTGTCGGTATGGAGGACATGTGCCACCAGGCGTCAACCTGGGTGCGTCCACATCAAGCGGTGCTATATCTGCCAAACAACAATAGACATTGTACAAGCTGTCATTATACCAATGCACTATAAACAATCAACCACTTCTGTGACGACGCGTTTCACTTTCATGTTATACACCGATTCCTACGACGGAGGGATCAGCCATAATTTTTTTTTGTAATCATCACTCACAGTGCTAGCGCAGGGAAATCCGTCGAGCGAGCAAAACTTGTGAGACACGAAAAATTGAAGAGTGAAATCTACGAAAATAGGGATATTTTGGAATTGTCCGCTACATTGCAACGTCAATATACTCCATATTTCTCTTTCTTTTCATATTTTGTTAACAATTGCTTGGAGCTTGGAAGGTGGGGAGGATAGAGGAACTTAGTGGTGAATTGTTCGTGTTCGTCAAAATAGCGCATAAACAACGAACGAACACAGTAACAAACGAGCGCTGTTCGCTGAATTGTTTGTTGAAGACACATAAAAAATGAAACAGCGAAATTCAATCTACTTTGCACGTCAATGCTTCAATTGATTGCTCCCATAGAGCATGCGAATCGTTTATGAACGGTATAAACATAATCTATCTCATCTGTTCTTTAATACATGCACTCTGAGAAAAAAAGAGTCAAAAGATGGTCATGGAACCGTGACTCTCTTCGGGTGTCCATCTGACCCCTTTTGGAAGGTACAGGCAGAGAAAAAGAGTTAGCATTTCGGAAGGAGTCACTGGATGCTCCTGAAGCGCGTTTCGATTGGCTTCCGTGATAAAAGAGCCGCCGTATACGCCGTACATATCGCGCGCTTGCCCTTTGGCGCCGTTGTGGCGCCTTGCTCGCCTACTCCTTCCAAAATGCTAACTCTTTTTCTCTGCCTGTACCTTCCAAAAGGGGTCACATGGACGCCCGAAGAGAGTCACGGTTTCATGACCCTCTTTTGACTCTTTTTTTTCTTAGAGTGTATATTTGAATTGAGGTTTAAAGTATGCTGAGAACGACGGCTTCGCTTGGTGTCATTCGCCTCTATGTTTTCTATGTGAGACAGCAGGTGAATTCCCATTACTATTTTTTCCCGTTTATATACTTGTGTCTCAGACATGAGCTCATAGATGCAAAGGAGGTGCCAGGCAATGTTAACCAAATGTTACCAGAAGCTACCCTTGATGAGAGGCACCCCTGATTCCCGCCCCTGGATTTCGATATGACCGAGCGCACTGCCGGTAGTCGGGCAGACAGATCAGCGACGAAGGCTCATCTTTCCCATCCCTTCACCCGGCAGCCGCCGAGCACTTCCCACGCACTTAGAACTGGTCACACTGTGAAAGGAGAAATCGAATAGGAGGGAGGCTGCGAGTCGACGGTACTCGCGGGCACTCGGTGTTGTTCCCACCTGCAGGGCGGTGAAGTCGGCGACTCCCTGGATGCCGTTGGAGCGCAGGTCAAGGCGCCTGAGGGCCTGTAGCGCCTGCAGGACGGGGGGCGTCGCCAGCTGAGCGATGGCGTTGGCAGACAAGCGCAGGCTCTCGAGCGCCGTCAGTCGAGCCAGGGCCTCCGGTAGCGCCGTGAGCCGGTTCCCGCTGGCGCTGAGCATGCGCAGCTGGACCAGTGCCGACAGCTCGCCCGGAAGGTCGTGCAGCTCGTTGAAGTCCACGTGCAGCTCGCGAAGCCTGCGCAAGCGAAACGGTTCAAGCCACGCGCGCACTCCTTTGTCAACTCCCCCGCTAAAGAAACGTCCAGCTGGCCGAAACGGGTCGAACCGCATTGCACTTCGTGGACTGGTTCGTTCATGCGAACTGCGCGCAAATGTCGTGCTCTTGCACGACGAAACAGTCCTGCACGAACCCGCGCCAAATTACAGAAAAGAATCCGAAAAGATCGGTAAAAAGAAGGCATATGACAATGATAAACAAATGCTAGTTAAAAAAAATAAAAATAAACACTGGTCGATTCCACGAAAGATCGAAAAAGGGTGTATATTTGATGTTTCCGATTTTCCTGATAATTTTGTATGTTGTGCACATATGATTGCACAGCACGAAATCGCAGTTCGTTTTCAAAGAAAAATTTTTTTCAACACAGCAAAATTCGACAAGTGTCGCCGGTTGACGACGACCATTTTACGAAGAATGCGTTTTCGTAACTTTGGAACCATGCTGGCAGCCACTGAAGCTATATATTACAAATATCTTTCTTTTTGGCGGAAGTAGAAGTAAAGAGGAAATAGCTCTTATCATTTCATGGAATTCTGAGTAAATTATGTATTTTTAAAAATTCACGAAAAACGCTGCGTTTTTGAAAATCAGTCAAATTTGGGACGCTATGGCTACTTCTGTGAACATCTTAGCTTGTTCATATTTGCAGTATGAATAGGCCTTTATGTGAATAATGAACCTCTGCATTTGTATTTCTCTAATAATTTTCAAAGTACTAAATTTTCATGCTCGAAACACCAAAAAGAGAAAAGTGCTCCTCCATTCAAAAATCTATAATAAAAAAAACCCAATCTCAATTTTGTTCAAAGTCCCCCAAAATGTTCTCAAAGGACTGCAGAATGATATTATGAAAAAACATGTTGCATCATTTTTATTAGAACAAAAACAGAAAATGTCAAACATTGTGTTTCCAGAGCGTGGTGGCCACTGCGTAAAGGACATCTCTAGTAGCAAGAAAATACAGTAACACGTCTTTTTTCTTCTCTGAGCTTCGCTAAACAGCAGTAATGATCTATTGTTGGAAAGTGGGAACTGTTTTGTAAAGAAAAAAAACATCGTTCCAATTAAATGCATTTGCGACACCACTTACATTCCTCGTCGACGGGCAGCACGGACATTTTCATTCCTCTGGATAATTTTTTTTAGTAAATGCGCTTATATAAAAGTAACGAAGCTAAACGCGAAATATGTGTAGCTGAGTCGATCATGCATTGTAAGAATGTGAGAAATCGCAAATGGCGGCAGTGGTGAACGGCGAGTACCGCAGTGCAACCTAAGCACAGCAGCCACACATTCTTTGCCAGGCTTTGTCGCTATGCACGAGAAAAAGCTGGGGTGTTGATTGCGTTGGTTACACGATACATTTTTCACCGCTCGTCGCTCTCTCGCCCGGTCTCTGGATCCGCACCGTGCGCATCGTGTGGCGGATCGAGTGGCCCGCGCTACACGCCTTCGTGTAAACGGAGTAGCATGCGTTAGGCGGACAGGTGCAAAGGGCGGCGCGATGGACGCCCGCCTGAGCAGACGACAGCAACGAGTACGGCTGTGCCAGTCAGCCAAACACCACCTGAGATAGAAGTTAAGCATCCAAATTGTGCTTCACTTTGATGCGATCACTATCCTACGCTCTGAAGGTGGCTATGGGTAGGGGTTATAGCCATGGCCGAGATTTTGTACGGACTGCCTCATGGTGCACAAAAAGAAAATTCCGCTGCAGCAGAATTTTCGTTACGTAGAAGATATCGGATCGAGACTCTTTTGCGGAGGGTCATGAAGCAGGATGCGCGCTCAATTCAAGAGGGAAACCAGATCTGCCAGCACTCCTTCAAGAGAAAGAAGGATATGCAAAACAAAGCAGATGCAATGCAAACAAAACGTGTTTTGTCCGTGGCCAGAACTGCTGCCACCAATCTTCACGTAATCGATTCTTTTTAAACTCTGCATTGATCACATAAGGTTTGACAACGTACACATTTGGGCCAACAAAAACCCACCTCTTGGCGACCGCTCTCCAGAAATTCATTTCCATTCATGAAGAGACCTTGGCTTTTATACCAATCTCTCAATTCTGGCACAGCACATCATCATAAGAGATGCATGGAGGGAATGCGTTCTTTAGCATTCAAGATATGAATTATACTCAACTGAAATAGATGAAAGAAAAGGAGGCTACAACTGAAAGTGCATACTATGGACAGAGGGATGTCTAACACTGGCGTGAAGTCGCAAACCACGCGAATGCATTTAATTGTAACGGTCTTTTTCTTTACAAACAGTTCCCAATTTCCGACCATAGATCATTACTGTTGTTTAGCGAAGCTCAGAAAAGAAAAAAAGACGTGTTACTGTATTTTCTTGTTACTAGAGATGTCCTTTGCGCAGTAGGCCACCACGCTCTGGAAACACAATGTTTGACATTTTCTGCTTTTGTTGTAATAAAAATGATGCAACATGTTTTTTCATAATATCATTCTGCAGTCCTTTGAGAACATTTTGGAGGACTTTGAACAAAATTGAGATTGGGTTTTTTTTATTATAGATTTTTGAATGGAGGAGCACTTTTCTCTTTTTGGTGTTTCGAGCATGAAAATTTACTACTTTGAAAATTTTTAGAGAAATACAAATGCAGAGGTTCATTATTCACATAAAGGCCTATTCATACTGCAAATATGAACAAGCTAAGATGTTCACAGAAGTAGCCATAGCGTCCCAAATTTGACTGATTTTCAAAAACGCAGCGTTTTTCGTGAATTTTTAAAATACATAATTTACTCAGAATTCCATGAAATGATAAGAGCTATTTCCTCTTTACTTCTACTTCCGCCAAAAAAAAAAGATATTTGTAATATATAGCTTCAGTGGCTGCCAGCATGGTTCCGAAGTTACGAAAACGCATTCTTCGTAAAATGGTCGTTGTCAACCGGCGGCACTTGTCGAATTTTGCTGTGTTGAAAAAAAATTTTCTTTGAAAACGAACTGCGATTTCGTGCTGTGCTATCATATGTGCACAACATACAAAATTATCAGGAAAATCGGAAACATCAAATATACACCCTTTTTCGATCTTTCGTGGAATCTACCCACTGTCATTTCATTGGCGCCGCCACCGCCACACCAGTGTGTATATATTACGGCAGCCAGAAGAAGTTCTCTTATCCATATTCTCTCTCTCTCTCTCTATATATATATATATATATATATATGTATATATATATATATATATATGTATATATATATATATATATATATATATATATATATATATATAGAGAGAGAGAGAGAGAGAGAGAGGCGGAAAAATACCAGAATTCTTCATACGGCCGAGGGGTCGCAGGAGAGGTTCCCTTGTTTGATTATATACTCACTGTTGTCCTGCAGTCAATAACAATGCTCGCTGCACGAATGTCTGCGTTTGCAAAATCGGGAAGCGCACAGCCGCCTGCGCATCATTCGGAGCGCGGGCTGCAAATGTCTCGCGACTACCCCTCGCATCCACGAAATAAGCGATGCTACACATTTCCCTTTATTGTGCCTTGTGTTTTCTCGTGTCCCACCGCTCCAAAAACGTATTTTTGTGTGTATGTGTGTATGTTGGGGGGGGGGAGAGTTAGAGAGCAATCCGAATCGAAAAGTGTACTTCTGCGAATAACCACCACACTTCTCACCTAGCATTCGCGGCTGAGTGGAAATATTTTGAGGAAATTCAAATGTTTTGCGACTTTCGTGCTCCGAAAAGTTTTGTTGTCTACCTGCAAAATCGCGTCGGTTGCCCGTCGATAGCATAACCAGCGTTCATCTCCCTCGCTTCCGCTCGTAGTCCCACGCCTTGGTGCACGAGGAGGGGCGTGGCGCGAGCAAGCGCAGCGCTGCCCTCAGATCCGACGGTGGCCCCGCGCGACCCAAACTTGACCGCTCGGCTGGGATCGTCGGTGGCTGCGCGCACGCGAGCTCGGCTTGACAGCTCCTTCGGCCGCAGATGAGAGGGGGACCGTTTCCGCTCCGGCGGACGCTAAAACACGGTTCGCCCGGGCATCTTCACAAAAAACCAGTCGGAAAGGCGTCCCATGCATGTGTGTACACGGCCCTGCGTCGATCGCGCACGCAACGGACCGGGCGACCTTCGCGCTGCGCTGACGGTTTCTTGAACTGTCCGCTGGAGGTTGCCGTTGTCCGCGGGACAAGCACTGGCGGTGGTCACGCTCGCACTGCGGGAGCGCTTGCGTCTTGGCTTTCGCCCGTTTTCATTTTCGTTCATTTCCTTTTTTTTTTTTCCCTTACGCGGGAAAAATATGGGCACCCCGCGTTGGCCGATGCATGAAAACGACGAAACGGAAACTGTTGTTCACGCAAGAGTGCCAGCGCGACGGCTTGAAGCTTAAGCGTTCGGTGCGGGCTCATTCACACACTCGCACCGTCTTGTGGTCGGCGACCGTTGCTGGGTATGCAGGCGCAGCACGCATGTAATACGCGCCGCGCGTTTTAAACGCAACGACTACTGATGCGTTTCTCGCCGATGTGGCAACGGTGCGCCCCCGCGGTTCTGGCATTAAGGCAGTGCGCATTAGAATGAATGTAAAGGAAACGTATACAGAGAGGGGAGCATATAGCATGTCGTTTCTCTGCGCGCGCGCGTCCGAGCGGCCACGTATATGCCGCGATTGATGGTGCAACCGCGGAGCCTGTGTGCAGTGTTTGGCGGAAGGCCTCGCGCTTCACAATGAACCGATCTGTTACGAAACGACACACGGTAGCGGTTTTGTTTGTTGAGAGCGCTTATATGGCGCGCTGAAATCGCTGTAATGCTTAAACGTGTGCACGAGCGAGCGGAGAACTTCTCTGCTACTATGCCGTGACCTTCTTTCTTTAATGATTTGTACCTTTGATCTTTTGCAGGATGAAATAAAGGCGCCCCACGGTGTCACCATATAAGGAGTCGTGTTTCGGAATAAGCGGAAGAAAAAACTTTACTATAGTAGACGTTATGCCAGTCTTTATATCAAGTGTTCGATTATCGATTATATTAATTGTACAAGTGTGATCATAATGACAGACTTGTCGCTTGCTGCTCTACGTATTACGCAACCTCGATATTAATATGTGGTCGCACTTTGGAGCTCGCAGAATGAGAATATCGGTTTGCTTTCGAGCGTTTGGTGCATTCACTCTACAGTGTTTACATGCATTTGGGACGTCACACGGATATGTCGCCATTGGTCTAAGGCTCAGTGGTTTGCCGAAACAAAAATAAATATTGAAATCGGTACAGCGAATAGGAAAGAAAGGCAGAGCATCAACGGTGGTTGTGTCACTTGTGTGTACACTTGGTTCAGTTTTATTTAGCTCTTTTTTTTTTCTTTCGCGGTTACTATGCGTTGGCCAGTTGAATGACAAGTCTTCTAGCCTTATTAGGGTATATCGCTAATAACCGCATTATAGGCCTGTGTAATCGAGTGAGAAGCATGAGTAGCACATACATACATGACAATATGCGTACGGGATTTAGATTGATGAGAACAGAGTTGATGCATTGCGTATTTTAATAGGACTACCGGAAGGTTCACGAGAGGGTGACGATTAGCTCAATGACCACCACCACCTCTAAATTTGGGGAACGAGAACAGGGGTTCTTGCTGCAGTCAGTCGTTTACCTTTTTGTGTTACAAAAACACGCAGAAGTCCGGGTGTGTTTCTCTTCCTTTTGGTCCAATCGTGAGACATGTCCGCATAAGCAGACATTCTTCTATAATTTATTTATTTACCTAGTTATATTATTACTAGCTATATCAGTGATCTGCTAATGTAACATGTAACCCCATGCAACTCGGGACCTGTTACGAATGTTATCTGAAGTCGCCTGCTGGGACACAGATGAATTCGGATCCCTTCAAGCGTTGCAGAAATAGCGTTTTTTCCTCACCTGCGAGCTTTTTCTCTTCCTCATCTCTTTATACCGTCAGGCCCACTGCGGTAGTTTTGTAGCTATGGTTATTTGCTACAGAGCATGATGTCATGGGTTCGATACCCGAACGCGACATCCGTATCCCTGCGGACATATATGACGAGGTAAGAACTTTCGGCGGAGAACTTAAAAGATTTAATGCAGAATATAAAACTCATCCTTGACCTCCAGGTTACTGGCAAGGCGATGTGGATCTTGAGCTTCTGCGCCGCTACATTAATAACCCTATTATCGTTGTCCGACAGAATGATTTGAGGCCGCGTTCTTTGGGAATACCAATCCAGCCCATCGTCATCCTTCGGTATTCGTTTAACACCGTGGTCACGTATTTTTAGACATGCAGCTCTGAGGGGACTGCCAATTCTTGTTCTGGATTTTTGAGGCCTCCCTCATTGGCTTCTCGATTGGAAATAGTTGTTTTGAGAGTCATTATTCTTGCTCGCGGTAGGCCAGTGCGCAACGGCACGAAGAAATTAATTTAAGAAAAGGTCCCTCTCGTTATTTTCTCACTCCCTTACGCACGCACTTGCAGAGCAGCAGCCTTGCGACACGACCGGTTAGCGCTCGGCTGAAACGCCTGAGCTTTTGTAGGGCACACTCCAGAGGGACTTAATTCGATCATTTTAGTGTCTCCTTACAACAGATATTGTGCAAATTCTTTTTCAGTGGTTCTCTTTTCTGCGTTCTTATTTCAAGAAGAGTAAGAATTGGCCAATGTGCCGGTGAATTCTTGGTGTCCTTTGGGGAGGCAAAGCAGATGCAATTCGTCAAACGCAGTTTCGGACGGCTTTTTGCCAAATTTCAGAGACGCGCACCGAAAAGGAAACGCAAACCCAAAGGATAACTGCGATTTTACTGAAATTCCACAGCATTCAAGACGTGTACAAACGAAATTTATGTGCCACCAGCTTCACCGCGCTGATGCCATTGAGTATACGGAAGTTGAGGCTTGCCCCAGCGACGCTCGTGTGATGCGGGAAAGGGTGCTTCTTCGCAAATGCGAAGGATCGACAGGTACGCGTCGCTATACATATAGGGCGTGATTGTTGTAACTCCTGGTGTTGATTTTTGTCTTTTGTTCCTGTATTTTTGCGTTCTCTTTGAGTAATGACTATGAAGGCGGGAAAGCATCCACTGCAAAATCGAACCTGCTCGAACTTGAACAAAGATATGGGCTATCCACGTACCCTCAAATAATGTCGATCACTGCTTAATAACTATGTCGTTATGCTGATGAAGGTCGAAGGTAACAGGTTCGATTGCCTGCCACGGCGGCGGAACAGCTCGCGCTTCAAGGAGTGCGTCGTTTTATCGTTGTTCGAGGCCTCGTTATTTCGTTACGTGAGCGCAGCAGTCGAAGTAGGAAATCGGGTAATCCCAGTTACGACAGACAGCTATGCTGTAAGAAGGTAACACTAGAGAGCCGGCCTGAGTTTGGGCCACTGCATTGCTCCATCAGGGAAGCGGGATGTTTAGTATGAATGAATGGACGAATAAACTTTATTTTGGTCCCTCGGAAAGCGCTTTAACGTTGCGGGCCGCTCCCACGTCGGAGCAGGAAGACCAAGTCTCTCTGCTGCGTCGCGGGCCCGTTGCACTGCCCATAGCTGTCCTTCGAGTCCGGAGCTGATAATAGCAGCTTCCCATTTTGACGGCGTGATGACTTGGCCGCCGCGTAACGCGGGGCACCGGTAGAGCATATGCTCTAGATTCGCTATATCCGCACATAATGAACATGCATTAGTTGGTTGTATTTCCGGATAAATCTTGTGCAATAGCGCGGGGCCAGGGTACGCCCCGACCTGAAGTAGCCTGAGTGTCAGAGCATGTGGCCTGCTTAATTTTCTGTGTGGTGGAGGGTACTGTCTCCGTCCCAGGTAAAAATGTTTCGTGAGTTATACGAGGTGGGTGGGTCCCGATTCTCCAAAACCTCAGCGCTGCACTCCCCGGTAGTATGCTGTAGAAGAATTGACATTTGGGCAAGTTGGAATTGGTTATGCATTTTTGAAATGGGCAGCGCGAAAACGAGGATACGAGAACAAGTACAACACATCACACAGCGCCCATCCTCGTTTTCGCGCTGCCCATTTCAAAAATGCATAACAGTATGCTGTAGTTTGCTTCGATATGTTAAGTTGGCGTGACCTTGTCGGTATCCGTTTGGTGGCTGGCTGTTGCTACGTCAACATATACAAGTCGTCCCAGCTGTCATGTACTGTCATTAAGAAGGAAAAAAAAGTGGGAGGGGGGGATTAAGCTACAGAATGAAAAACAATTATTTTTTAAGTTCAATGCAATAACTGTTAGTGTATTTATTTTTTTCTAATGTTTGCTTAGTCCGTTATAATAAATTATATAACTCGAGAAGAAATGTCATAATTATCAAATGAACAGTGAGGCATTTATAGGCACTTCTACGGGACTCCTTACTGCGGTGCTTCAGTCGCGTACTGACTGCGCGTTAATTTACGTAATTAGTACGTAATTATTACGTTGTCGAAAATGGCGCTGTTAGATGTTTCCTAGAGATGACCACAACTGTCTCATTGGGTCCTTGATAGAACAGTTCATCTCAAGTTACAGAATCTATCTATCTATCTATCTATCTATCTATCTATCTATCTATCTATCTATCTATCTATCTATCTATCTATCTATCTATCTATCTATCTATCTATCTATCTATCTATCTATCTATCTATCTATCTATCTATCTATCTATCTATCTATCTATCTATCTATCTATCTATCTATCTATCTATCTATCTATCTATCTATCTATCTATCTATCTATCTATCTATCTATCTATCTATCTGATGTGCGCACCGAATGCTAAAAAGATATCAATGGATAATTCGGCATGTATGGGTTTGTGTGCAAAGTTTTATTAAAAAATTTACATGAAAATGAAAGCTTCCAGGTTTGTTTCTTGCTCAGCAGACTGTAATCTACAGTGTTTACTGTCACGCTTTAGTTTGAATCAAGATTTCCTCTCGCTTATTTTTGTCAATCAACACTTTCAATGGCGGGGACTACATGCATATTGAGTTTTATTGGTGCAGCGATTATTGGCGATATAAAGGAGTGTCAACTTGGATGGCCTGTTTTCTGAGTCTGCACAAGTCTCTCGTTTTCTAGATGATCTCCGTTAAATTTATTTTTGTGTGAGCTGTATAATGTGGGAAGAAGTCCAGGGTTCGACGGAAACCCGTCTGGTCGGGAAAATCCATGGTGGGAATGGCAAGCACCGACCAATCGTTGAAACAAACACACAAATTGACGTTTCGGCCCCGCTACGGGGACCTTGTTCACGTGAACAAGGCCCCCGTAGCGGGGCCGAAACGTCAATTTGTGTGTTTGTTTCAACGATTTGTCGGTGCTTGCCATTCCCACCAATGTGGGAAGACATTTATAGGATCCAGTGGTTGCGCTTAACTATAAAGTGCTTAGCAGAGTGCTGGATTTGGGTCGGTTAAAGAGCATCTAATATTATCTTTTTATAACAGCTGTGACTGTTGACAGACAATGCTGGTGTGTCGTACTTGGACGGTGCTGAAGTCATGACTGTTTTGTTGGTTTTGTCGCCTACTGTCGTCGCAGACTCCTCTTCTCCTCTTTCATTCTTTTACACCCCCTTTTCCGCTTCCCAAGTACAGGGTAGCAAACTGGAGGCTTCCTCTGGTTAACCTCCCTGTCTTTCCTTTATATTTCTCTCTCTCTTTCTCTCTATGGAGTTTTATTTTACCTTCATCTAAATGTGGCCGCAGTGGCCGGGAATCGAACCCACGTCCTCGGGCTTCGCAGCGCAACACCTTGGCTACAGCATGTCAGGTAGCGAGAGGAAAATGCACACTAGCGCTGACTAGCAACCATAAAGTCTACATTATGCGCGGACGACACCTGACCAGTGAACAAGACGCGTGTAGAAACCGCACTCAAGAGATACAGGCCAGCGCGCTCGGTTCGGCTTTGTTTAACAGAGTGTTCGACTCTCCTGAGATGAGTTTTGTAGTATGGACATACGTTTTAAAAAGTTCCGGATTGAGCCTGTTGGCACGGTTTCATTATCTGGAAACCGCGCGAAAAAAACGAGACAAGAAGGACAGACTGAACCAAGCGCTAACTAAATAAATGCCCTGTTCGTATGTCAGCGCTTAGTCCCACCTATCCTTCTTGTCTGGTCCTTTTTTTTTTCTTTTTGCGCTGTTTGTAGTAATGATGATATATTCCCGATTAATCGCCTGTCAACGCCGTCCGGCGACAATGGCGTCGATGAAAAGCGGCGTGCTCGAATTGCCGAATCCGATCGCAAACACGCGCGCGCCATGTGCAGGATATTCGTCCACGCACGCGAGCGATTGCTCTTTGTTCGGCTGCCGCTTCCTCGGACGCCCTGGCGCCTCGCGATGTTCGGCTGAGCCCCGGTCGACGCTGACCCACTTGGCGGGGGCGCGCCGCCGCGGGAACCGGTCACGCGCAACCCGCTCGGGAAGCCCGCGCGCGCTGGCAACGCCTCCCTCGCGCGCGCACTTGCCCGGTGCGTGGAGGAACGCGCGCAATCGAAGGAGTCGCGTAGCAGGACTTGCCTCTCCGCGTTCGCCCTACACGCTGTGTAGCTCGGGACTGGAAACGCGCACGGACAAAGTAAAACGCGAACGATTCCTAATCGTTATTACACTCGGGTGCGTGATGTGATATTAGTTGGGGCAAATGATTGTCGAACGCGCATTACGTGCATGACTCCTTCCTTCGCATCGAAGCCTCTGATCACGGCATGTTGCACGCACAAGGGTGGAAACGTCAAAGTGGAGCGCGTTCCGTTTCGCATTGTTTGCGTCTCATTACAACCCGGTAATATACGGAGTGACGTGTACTATACGTGCGCTTGTGCGTCAATGTACGTATAGTATGCCTGCGCAAGAACAGTGCGGGCGTGCGTGTGTACTTGCAATATTGCTTCCATCGTCACGCGTCCCATTAAGAATCGAGAAACGGAAGCGGGTTATCTCCCTAAGTCCGCGCGTGCCATTGCCAAGAGCGCAGTTTCCTGCTTATCACCGCCGCCTTATCGTCGAGGCCCTACGCTGCCAGGGCCCGCATGTGCGAGGAATTCCGCGTACGTCTTATAGTAAGAGTTATGCGGGAATGAAACATTTGGAAGGCGCTTAAGTTGCCTTAGCGTTCGCTTTGCCAAGCGAGTCGGCTGCCTTTTGGGGAAAAAAAATCAGGAAAGCAGATTATCTACAGCCGCCCATTTTTAAACCTGAACGCGCGAGCGTCGACCGCCGAGTCGATAAGCGCCGTAAACGGAGAGGAGCGGTGAAATTAACGAGAATGCGCGCATGCGCGTGATGAGTCGTCCTGTGCAGCTGTCTTCCTTCTGCTAAACTGTTCCGGAAATTGGACACCACCCCTGCTTCTTTTGAGCCCCGTTATCGTTCCTTTTTCTTTTCCTGAACACTGCCGTCAAGTCAACAGAAAAAAGGAAGTGGTCGCGCTTGAGATGGATGGGATGTGATATAAATACGCTGATTATATACTACGCGCCTATCAGCGTTTTTTTTTTTCTTTTTCCCGTGTTTCAAGAATTGTTTTCCCGAGGGAAAAAACGATATCTGCCACTGCAAGCCAAAAACAGGACAAAAAAGTAAGGACAGAAAACCAGCTAGGGTTGGTTCCCTTTCGCATAGCAGCCTGGCGGACGAAAGCTGTACCGGACTGTTCACTGCGCGCATGCGCGTATTATCGTTCATTTCGCCGCTGCGCTCCGTTATACGGCGCTTATCGACTTGGCGGTCGACGCTCGCGCGTTCAGGTTAAAAAAGTGGGTGGCCGATACCTCATTGACACTAATGTGCCGCAAATTAGTTGTTTAGCTTTTTTTTTTTTCATTTCCGAAGCGCTCATTTGCATGGACGCCGCGGGCTGCGGTTGGCTTTCCAGCAAAGCGGTTTCCATTCTAAAACTCGGCCTTGGTAAACGGCGATTTGCGCATATAATTAGCGAAGTGCTGCCCTCTGTTCTCAGTGTCGCCAATCGCCATCGTGGCGATGGGTTGTCTCGCCATTTAGCAAATTTGCTGCTGCGTGCGTCTCCAGTCCCTATCCATCATTTTTTCTTTAGCTGTCGCATACGTTTCTCAGTGAAGTGTGAACACACCAATTTTGTTTTCACTGCTGCTAGTAAACGACGTGATTTGTTTACCCTGAGTTAAGGTGGTTTATTTCGTGATATTTTCAATTACCGCTTTAGGAACAGAAGGGATAAAGCGGTGTTCAGATTCAGAAAATAATGCGGATGTGTCGCTGTGTTTGATGGTCCTTCCGCTTGCGATGTCAACATTTATTCGCTGGAGTGACAGTACGAACAGAACGGACTGTTCGGTTCTGTCCGGACGAAAGGATAAAGCGAATTAAAACTGCGTGCACTTCGGTGTTATAACAGGGCAACATTGATACAGGAATGTTGCTTCAAAGCTTGCAGCGTGTGTATATATATATATATATATATATATATATATATATATATATATATATATATATATATATTAGTAATTGATAATAATGGATCTTTTATGTGCTGAGGCACCTATGTAAACATAGACTTGGGACATGAAGTACGCCGTAGTGAAGGACACCGGAATAAAATCCACGTTCTTCTTATACCTCTTTTTTTGACGCGCGTTGAAGTGCCACTGCATCACTGGTGCACTCCCATTCTCTGAATCCTCCAAAATATCCACATGAGGGGTACTGCTATAGGCCGGCTGTATCTTTGTATCTTGTGCAGTTATAATCAGGTGGTGATAGTTTAAAAATGAGGAAGCGCGGTTCAGCCACATGTACAGTTGGCACGAAACATTCTTGAGCACGGGGTGTCCCAGGATTCGACGTTTCGACAAGCGGCCTTGTCTTCTTCAAGGCTGCATCTTCCCCTGAACTCCCTCCTTGTTTGATTGCACAAGGCAGTTCAATATAATGAACTAAAATTTCCAAAGATGGTGTGCAACCTTACCCGAAAAGTTTAAAACTCACCCCGATAATTTCTCGGTAAGCTCGACACAAACAGAAATGCTATGTGGCGTTGTTTTCTTACGAGGAATGGAGAAGCCGTGGTCTTTTTGTTGACCGTGGAGAGTGGGTGCCCTATATACTTGCGCGCTTTGCGCAACCAGCTATACGTCACGTGGGGTGGTCGGTCGGTCGAAACTTTTAAGGCCCTGTGTGGTGTGGAGTATGTAATACAACCTCGTGTATACTTTTGACAGAGTCGATTGTTTTCGTCGAAACGGTGGATACATTGAAGGCTTTGAAAGGTCACTGCAGTGTGTGGCTCACTATTATGACAACTCATGACCTCCAAGGTGCGAAAATAAGGCATCCCCATTTCCTCAAGGTACTTCATTAGGCAGGCAGACGCCATCACGATCTTTTAGGTGGAAGGCTGGAGGAGCGCATGGTCGTCTTAGCCTTCGGCAGTGTTTGCGTGACGCGCTAAGCACATATGCAAAAGGCGCGAGGCGCCGCGGAATGATGGCCGACACGCGCTCCTCTCGACTGCTGTATATATACATGCATTGCAGATAGAGCGACTAGAAAACGCCTGTTTCTACGGGTTCTACAGCTGCCGTATTCGCGCACACACACACGCGCGCGCGCGTGCGCGTGGGCACACAGTGCGAACGGAGGAAAACAAGCTTGCAGCGTGACCACGGCTCTGCCCTCTGCCGACTATGACGCGAGGAAAACAAAAACAAACAAGTCGAAGAGCGCTTTTGCGCGCTCTCCTTTCCGTCACAGGGAGTGCGTCACACTGCTCGTGCAGCCCTAATGTGCCAAGCAGAAAAGCGCGTGTCCAGAGAACACCTATAATGGCGCCGCTTCTGGAACGCCAGGCCGAGGATAACGCGGACGACGCTGAAGACGGCCCGGAGGCGGTGCAGCAAACGGGAGCGTGAATGGCCGCGCGCGTTCACGACGCTGATCGCCGCGCGTATCAAGCACGCGGATCTGGCGCGCCTGTTGAACATTTGTCTCCATCTGGAGCGCCGGAGGCTGCGGAGGCTGCTGCTGCTTCGCTACGCGCGAACAATGCCCCGCAGCGACGACGCTAGGGAAGGACGACCGCTGCCTGGGCTATTTTGGAGTTGCGGCGGCGCGGCGCGTCCGCGAGAGAGAAAACGCCCCAGCGAACGCATCAGGGTCAGTCGGTGCTCGTGCGCATATGCATGCACGTAGCTGTTTGTACGCGCAATGTTGCTAAACCGAAGCACGCTGGCTGCCTGGAGCCACTGAGAAAACGGGATGCGGCACGCACCGTAGTAATGCGGGCGGGTGTCGCGGAGGTGCAGCGCGCACCACGACGCCGTTTGAATTCCCAAAGACCCTCATGTGCGCGGCGAGGGTGCGGCTCGATCACGAACGCCTCGGCAGTGCCTTTTGTTTGGCACTCCGAATGAATCGCTCCGTCTGTTGGTAGGAAAGCGGTGCATATGGCTCGCACGATCGCCGACGGTGCCGACCGTTTCGCAGTAGTACAGGTGCGGACTCTTTCCGCACACGCAAGTAGCCGCGTACGCTCACGAAGAGGGAGAGTCGTGCGGTCCTGCGCTCACAGAGACTTTCGGCTAACCACTCTTTCTTGCGCGACCCCATGGAGAGTGTATTTTTATAGAGGCAAATTGCAGCGCGACCTGAAACAAAGGCGTCGGGAACAGTGTGCGACTGGACAGCTCGG
Organism: Rhipicephalus sanguineus; assembly: GCF_013339695.2. Taxonomy (NCBI): domain Eukaryota; kingdom Metazoa; phylum Arthropoda; class Arachnida; order Ixodida; family Ixodidae; genus Rhipicephalus; species Rhipicephalus sanguineus. The sequence goes on from NC_051176.1 coordinate 235,184,553, forward strand.
ACACAGCGAGAAGGGGACATTTGGTGATCCCGTTTTGCGAAAGACAGCCTCGCGGACTGCTTGCGACACGGAGTGGGACCCCTGCGGGGTCGTTATGTTGCACAGCCGAAACGTACAGCGCTCCTGCAGCAGCCAGCGTGGCCGACAGGTCGCGTCCAGCTAAGTAGCATCGAGGTCAGGCGGCAAATTGCGCTGAGCCACGGATGAGCCGCGACACCGTGCTGCTGGCGTCGAGCGACTGGCTAGACGGCCCCGCACGCGCCCGAGTCGACGGAACACGACGCCACGCACTCGAAGCGGGCCACGTTTCTCAAGGCGCCCCACGCCGCCGTATACAAAGCACTCTCATCACGAAAGCGAGCGCAGTTGGCGCAGTGCTTGCGGCGACCCATTGGCTGCATGCAGTGCGGTGTAGTACGTGCTCCGAACGCAACTCGGCGCTGCGCAGGAGCCGCAGAGAGCCAGAACGGTTGCGTGCAGCTCCAGAACGAGCTTTGCGGCGTTTGTGTCCGCTTCTGTATTCCTTTGGCGAAAACAGCGAAAGAACGATTATGATGCATGCAGACGGAGCCGGTCGTCGCTCTCCCAGCATTTTGTACGACCTTCACTCACCCTTCTGACAGTTACGCGATCGCTACTAAGCGAATAAAAAAGAAGAACGAAAAAGAAGGACAATAGTCAGAAAAAATGGTCAGTGACGCCATGTGCCTAACGTACAATACAGACTAAACTGTATCAAACCTGCATTTGTTCTTGTCCCAGCAGTGTAGCAATGATCAAATGCATAATTTGCTGGAAAGAAACCCAATTGTCTCTCCTTTCGAGTGTCTGGTTACATTGTGCTCTTTAGACCTTTCAATGATCCGTGTGCGGCCGTGCTCCGCTGGCCGTGCCCGGATCATTGAAAGGTCTAAACGAAACAACATTATAAACAGAATCTTTGCTTATGTATAGTTGCGAATATGCATATGAAACGGCATGAGGAAGGCCTTCCCGCTTTTATTTAAACAACTATACTGCTGGACTGGTCGAGCTTAAAAAATAAAAGTGACTTGTGTGGCTCCGTGTATTGCTAATTTTTCTGAAGCCAGCTGAGTTACCGCGATAACCTATAGGACACAGATGTACGTACGGAATCAGGCTTGTCTAGAGCAGTCGAGCGGCCGGCTGCGGACTGCACAAGCGCCGCGTACCGGCAGTCGTTGGGTTCGAGATATGTTGGATACAAGCGCCAAAAGCCCGCATGTGGCATGTATACTTGCGGCCTAAATGCGATGTCAGCCTGTAACTTGTGACATAAGAGATAGTCAGTTATCAGGGTCACTTTCTATTCCTTTTTTTTTTGCGTGCTGTCGCTTGTGGAACCACCGCTGTTCGTGATAAGCGTGGATGCGCACCGGAATGCCTGCGCTAGCTTTGACAACCGCGCGTGATTGAACATAAAAAGTGGCAATGGTTTATCGGCGTTGCGGTGAGCGGTGACGTCAACGCCGATTAGCACATGAAGTGACAGACGCCTTATGAAAAAAAATTGAGCAGACGGTCCGGCTTAACCACTGCTACAGCCGACGAACTCTGGGCAGCTGTTAGAGGAGTGGGAGAGAATTCGACTCCTTCCTGATTATGTGAACTCCCACTACGATTCTCTACCCAGGAGGATCGCGTCTGTGGCTGAACGGCAAGGAGGACCCATTATTTATTGAGTGCGTGCATTTCAGTGATGCACTCATACCTTTCTTACTTTCGCTTCATCGAATTGAATGAGCGTGTTATTTTAATATTATTTACTTTTCTCTTCACAGATTCAATAAATCATATGAGCCACACACCCAGTTGAATCATGTCTGCAGCGCTATTCACTTTCATTCGTCGAAGTAACAGCCCGATGCATTTTCAAGATAGCAAATTGATGACCATCTGGAATTTTCCTGCGTCAGAAGAAAGCTTTATCGAAGGACGAACTTCGTTTTCCCCATTCAGCCCTTCGAAACAACAGTATGCTTTCATCAAGTTAGACATGGAGTATTTGGAAATGAAAGCGCTATCCTGCTGATAGAAGAGACTTTTAGCATCGGGGCCTCCAGTTCTATGAAATTATTGAATCATAGACAGCCCAGAACTATACAAAAGTTTTGTGTAATATTAAGCATCTTGCTGCATCATTACACACATCTTTGTTTCGCAAAATGCGTATTTTAGAGCATCTCAAGAGGACAAATTTTACTGAAACAATGAATAGCCTATTTGAAATTGTTGCAGAGCCTAGTAGTATTATCCCAAAGTTATATTCTGAAATTAGTGTTCTAATTCAGAAGTCCGTACGGTAAAATATCATTCGCTTTGTCTGTGTCCATAGATGCTCTAATTCTAAAAAAAGAAAAGAAACTGCATGCTTTATTGTTGACATCTGCTTCCTAACTTATGGATTTTACATTTTAATTCACAAAACCGTATGAACATCGGAATGGTAAACACCAGATAAACAGTTTCAGGCTTTTAATCTGCGTCCCCGAAAGTTATGCTTACCTTACTGATTCTGGCGTTTCATATTTTGGTCTATATGCTGCGTTAAGCGTCGTCAAGTTGCGGTGCTCTTTTGGTATGATAGAAAGCAAGAAAAGAAAAGAAATGACTTGAACGCTACCAATCGTTCGACTTCAATCAGATAGGAATGCATGAGGGGAAGCGTGTTTCATTTATCAGCTGCGGCGGCGGCTACACACACCGAAGCAGGCAAAGAATAAGCGCCGTTTCCGTCCACCTTCGCTCGTTAAAAATCGACAGGCCGATAACAGAAATGGTTCCGAGCACCGATGCCGCATGCGGGTTTTTGGCGCTTGTATCCAACATATCTCGAACCCAGCGACTGCCGGTACGCGGCGCTTGTGCAGTCCGCAGCCGGCCGCTCGACTGCTCTAGACAAGTCTGATTCCGTCGTACACCCTTATATACATAGTCTTTAATGTTAATTTAATAATTGTTGGGGTTTTACAGTCCCAGAACCACGATATGATTATGAGGGATGCCGTAGCGGAGGGCTCCGGAAATTTCGACCACCTGGGGTTCTTTAACGCGCACCTAAATCTAAGTACACTGGCCTCGAACATTTTCGCCTCCATCGAAAATGCGGCCGCCGCGGCCGCGATCAGTTCCCGCGATAGTATTTAACGTTAATCTAATATTTATACAAACGCCGAGTGTGCTTGCGCAAGCGGTTGATCATGTGCTTTGATGGACGCCGTTTTCGCGAACAAATAGAGCCGTGAAACACATAATAAACAAAAATTTTCAACTAACTTTTTCGCTATATTATGCATGATTATGGCATACATGTTTATATTTCACCCGTCAAGAAAATCGTATTTCAAGAAAACTTCACGTTGTTTTAATTCTACGAAGTGCGTCTGTTCAGACAATTTCGCAATCGAATTCTATCGTCGGTTCGCTACTTTCGCATTGTAGATGTCGACACAACGTCGACGTAAGACAAAAGAAAAAAAAAAAGGTCAGTCGTCACTTGTTTCCGCCAGCGGATAGCAACAGCGAGGCTGTTGTCGGCTTTCGCCCAGCTTGCAAATGACGTGACACGAGCAATAAACTACGTCACAATGAGGGCTTGGCTTTGTATGGAGATCTACGCCCCTGATTGCGAAACTAACTGAATGGGTTTCACATCTGATGACGAAAATCTCGGAACAGAAGCGCTAAAAAGAGAGTCAAACAAAGTGAAGTTGGTTTCGAATACGATTCTTCTTGACGTGTCTAATAGCATACATATGCCGCAATCGTGGTAAGAAGAAAACACATATTATGAAGTTTTTGTTAATTGTCAGTTTATTGACTTCATTCCGCAAAAATTGTGTCCGACAAAGCGCATATGTCGCTTTTGCAAGCAGATATTTTGCAGCTATAGCACCGGGTTTTTATTAAGGCTACTGTTGGTTTAATGTTTAAGGCTCAATGTAATATTCGGTAGGTGAGCGCAGCTATAGCCAACATCTTTACGCAGTACACAGGAATGTTTCTTTTATGTGCGTGTCCATATTGGGTCTTTCTGTCTCGAAATTTGGACGTAACCCCCAGCACCTCCGGCCCTAAGAAAAAAAAAAGTGAATAAAAATTAGCGCAGCTTGCGCTAAGTCGCGCAAGGCTGGGTCACAGCAGAGCCCCCTGGTGGGCACCTATAGCTGGTCCTGGCTTCGCTTGGCTTTTACCCTCTCACCTCTGTCTTTCCCACCCCTTGCTATACTATACTATACTATACTATACTATACATGGCTATGCTTGCTCTCGCCAAGAATTTCTCTCTCTGTGTGCTCGTTCTCTCGCCCATCAGAGTTATTGCATCCCACGCAGAAGAAATGGGAGCACGTTTTCTGGAAGCGAAGCAGAAGACGACAACGAAGAGAGCGCGTGCCCGTTCATGAAGATGATAATTTTCTATCCACGACACACGGCCAACCTCGCGCATAAATGCCCTGCTGTAAAAAAGCCTGTTTTTGGATCGATGTCACGTATTTAATGTCAAAAGAGCGAGCTCCCTCGAACTAAATGTATGTATGTATGTATGTATGTATGTATGTATGTATGTATGTATGTATGTATGTATGTATGTATGTATGTATGTATGTATGTATGTATGTATGTATGTATGTATGTATGTATGTATGTATGTATGTATGTATGTATGTATGTATGTATGTATGTATGACGATGCACGTGTCGAATAAAATTTTTAGTGAGACCGTGTCAATTCCCTTCTAGTACTGGCAGCGCCGTCTTCAACAGTCAGTCTTCAACGCCCCCGCGGCGGCTCCATTCGGCACCGCTGCCTATAACCAGCTCGTGCAGCGCTAAAGTAACCCAGAAGAGCTCTTATTATGGTATAAAGGGTGCTCAAGTAACTTAAGCCAAGCGTCACGCCATAGCAGTCAGTGGCTGACACAAATAAGCCTGCTGCCTGCGGCCTAATCGATGCTCTGTATTTTCGGCGGGAGCACCGTTCCGGACGAAATACTCGTTCTGGCTATGTTTGTAGACGTTCGATAACAGCTCTACCGGCGCAGCGCTCCGGATAACGGTCTCCTTTTAATCGCGTTGCGAAAATCGCACGAAACGTACTAGTGGGGAAAAAATTGACTTCATCTAAACACCGCTACGAACATCCTCGAAAAAAAAAAAGAAAGATTAAGCGTCTGGTCAAGAGATGTATGTAGTGGTTTGAGGTTAGTATAGGTGCTCATTTTTGCAATCCATTCCAGCCTCTCCATGCTTCTCCTTGCTCTCTCTCTCTCGCATTTTAATGAGTAAGTCCATGACGAGTTCTGTCGTAACTCCTAACTATTTGTATACCAAATAGAAAAAAGAGAGAGAGATAACAAAAAACAATACGTAACACGCCGTGCCCACTTGTCCAAAACTAGTCGAAGCCTTGACACCAGCCTATATATGAGGGATGCTTTCAAGACACTGAAGACCTGGACTAGTTAATTTATATTCATGGTTAGTAATTGGACGCGAACAGACGCGCGGAGAAAACCGAGACACAACAGGCACTTATATACCGCCCCAGTTTTCTTCCTGTGCGTGTTTACGCTTCACTCCCACGTGTATAAGACGCTTCCTCGATCGCTGTGCACGTATCGCCTCTTCAAGTATGTCCTTATAATGCGAAGTTTGCATAGGGAAGTATGCGTGAACAGTGAACGCGGCACAGGCCTGCGCTTCCGGTGCTTTTAGAACTGCTATTAAAGGGTGCTCGCACTGATTAGACTACACACACCTTTTGTAAAATTGGCCTACATTAAGAACGCCAGTTCCTATATGCTTACTTAAGGAAGACGAAGATGAGCAATTTGCCGGTGGTAAATTCTCACGTTTCTTGTCGTCTATAATGTACGAATTTATCTATTGACCGAAGCATAATCAAAGCGAAAATTACAGTATATATTGCATCCGCGGATATGGCAAGGACAAGTATAGCGGTAACAGCAAAGAACAGAGAAGTGCTTTTTTTTTCAGTAGATAAGTTTCGCAACTTGACATGGTGTATGTCTTCTGCTGTGAGCAGGGTTGGCAGCACGATTACGTGGCATTGTTTGGTTGGGAGTTGCGGGCAAAAATGCTCGTATGCGCATATGAATTAAATTTACCCGGACCTCCTCATTTCAGCGTCTCTCGCAGCCATTACGCTACTGAGGTCGTTAAACAGAATAAGTCAATAAAAAAAGTTGCTTACGTTCTTAAACGTACGGGTTTCTTACGCACAATGGTAAATTATTGGGTTGATGGTAAACAAGCACACACACGAAATACGTGCGCGTAAACATGCGCAAGCGTGCGCTTGTGTGTGCGTGTTTAAAAAGACACTGAAGACAGTCACTAAATCAGTTTATAATAATAACTGTTGGGGTTTTACGTCCCAAAACCACGATATGATGGTGAGAGACGCCGCAGTGGAGGGCTCCGGAAATTTTGGCCATCTGGTGTTCTTTAACGTGCACTGACATTGCACAGTACACGGGCCTCCAGCATTTTGCCTCCATCGAAATGCGACCGCCGCGGCCGAGATCGAACCCGCGCCCTTCTGGTCAGCAGCCGAGCACCGTAACCGCCACATCACCGCGGCGGGCACTACTAAATCCGTTTGACGGGCAAATTGTCGTTTAAAAACTCCACGTGCATTACTCCGACGAGTACTTTTTTTCTGTTTGTTATCGGGTAAAATGAATTTCATTTTAATTTTCTAGTATTCCGGGCGTCTTTTGCCTATGGAAAATCCCCAGAAATTTTCACTTCGATTACTTTCGAACTGTCACCAGCGCAATCTGTTGTTATGATCAATTACTAAATGACTTGGAGGAGTTAATGTTATCCTAGACGTCATGGAGCGCATGAATGAACTTGAAAAACGGCGTCGGAAACCGTTTATGTGCTTTGTTTTCTCGCTCTGTCTCTCTGGCTTGGAACTCCCGTCGCGAGTATTCTTCATTTAGTATAAGAGAAAGATGAATTTTTGTGATACTGAATTCTACCAATCTAGCTTAACTATATGCAGCGGTAAATATAGTTTACGTAGGTATACGTATCAGCCCACATGAATGTATTTCGGCATGTTGCATTGTCCAGCCTTAAAAGTAGCAATGCTGAGCTCAGAAGATTTGTCTATTCGATTAGCTTCACCATTGTTGTCTTTTTTCACGCTGGTTGAGGCGAATACAGGCAATGAGTCAGACGCTGTGGTGCTTGGCTCTTTTCGACGCAACAATGTCGCAAATTATGCAATTAAACGACCAATATGGGTAACTTAGAAAAGATGAGCAAATCAAATGCTGTGCGCGTTATCGTGCGCACATAGCACATGTGTACGTGCGAAGCTATATAAAAGACAAGAATGGAGAACTCTCCTCCAAATCCCGCATAAATTAACAAATTAAAGCTGAATCTAAAGCAGTCGCAATAATGGTATAACGATTAATTGGGAATGCGGATTCCTAACAACGAAGGGTTTCGCTATAGTTAGTTAAACTCAATTGGTTTTATGGCGAGTCAGCATAATGGGAGGCCGACTATACGTGCATGGGGCGTCAGCACAATGTGCGCGTTTACAATCTCGAAACGCGCCCACAACATCAATGCTTGTTGCATGTTACCCTGAGCAATCTGTGCTCGCGAGAAAGCTCCGAGGAAAGCGTAACAGTGAAGCCATCGGAAGGCCGAATTAATGAGCAAGTGAGAACTTCATCTCCCGCACGCTCTGCTATTCATCGCGTCTGCGGGGAAAGCCGATGTTGACTCGGCCGTTCGACGGACACACCTCGCCCGCGTTCCAGTGCTGGCCGCAGTAGTGATCGCGCGAGTTCTCACTGAGCAGTTTCACAACGAGCCCCAGATTCGCCTTCGGGCTCAGAACAATTGCTCGGCGAGCTCTGCAATACGCCTCCGCGGGCAGCCGAGTGCTCATGCGCGAGATAGATGGGAAGCCAGCATTGTGAAGGGGTTCGCATGGAAGCGATGCGTATGGGAGCCGAATTACCGGTGCCGAGACAAAGCGCACTCGCAAACAGCCAAGGAAAATGTATCGGTAATGAGTGAACGCCCTGCACGCCGCAGCTCGCGTCTGTTTCCTTTTCCGCTTTTGCTGTTTTTCTTTTATCTCCCCAGCCCTTATATACGGAGGGCGCGCACAAATTAGAAATAGAACCTCGGCCTTGCAGGCTTTTAATCAAACCAGGCTTTGCCAGAGCAAAGACAGGGACACCCGTTGCCGAAGCCAGCTTGCGGTTTCGAGGCCAGCGGCCAAGCCTTTTAGTTGGTCGCGAGCTAACATACTGTATACAGCCAGCGTTGTAAGCTCGTATATATATCGCTATATAGTTGCGTGCACTGGCTAGCGAGCTGCTGCAGCCGTGGGCGGGGCTATCGTGAGACGGCGACCACATTTGTAAACGCGAGTCACCGCTCGGAGTGTAGCATAGGCACACTGTGCCGCGCTGTATTACTCAAAAGTGGTCCCTCGATCGAGTTGTCGCGGACTGTGGATGTCGGTGTTAGCTGTTTGGTGGTGCTCTCTATGCACCTTTCTCTGGCAACGTCTGCAGCATTGCCCGTAATTACTGAAGCAGGAGGTGGCTAGTGCATACACTTGCGCCGGGAATAAAGGCAAGTTCCGTCGTGTTTTGACCATGGAGGCTACGTTATGAGCAGTTAGTAAATGAAACGCGACGCAGCTACTTTTGGCCTTGCTCACGAACTGGCATTAGGGTCGTGTGGCGTGATCATGATCTATTTCTTTCTTTCTTTTCGCTTTCTTTGCATATTTGTATACCTTCGAAATAAGCAACCGATCGTTTGCAGGGGGGCACGTTGGAGAAGTTGTAGAGGCCATATAACATACCTCATCCAGTGTATCCTAAACGCCAAATGTAAAACAGAATAAATAAATAAATAAATAAATAAATAAATAAATAAATAAATAAATAAATAAATAAATAAATAAATAAATAAATAAATTTGGGAAATTTGCTGTAGGAGCGGGGAGAGGACGATATGGTAATACTTTAGAAGTGACTAAGAGATAACAGAAGCACGCACTTAGCGTAGTGCCTTTTCGATAAGCATTTCGCATCTCTTGATTATAACTTAAAACACCTATATATAAGAAACATTCGCTAGCCCTAGGAATGGCAACAACAGATATGCACCTTGCGATTTAGATAATTATCGACCGAACGTGGAAACTCTGGGGTACTGTTTGCTTTGTTTATGTGCTAATAAAAATACTTCGACATTTTTCATAGCACTATGATGCAAGACGGATAACTGATTCCACCTATGCGCGAAATTCGTATTGAAATCGTACCGAAAATCGACCAGGAATAAATTAGAATGTTTGCAAATTGAAAGAAAGGACTTAGGAAGTGGGATAAGTTAGGTAGTTTAGTTTTAGTTTCAAAAGTATTGCTCTCTCGGGACATTTTCGAACTTCCTGCATTTAGTGTGAAATCTTGTCAAATTGGCGGAGGTTCATGCATGTTTGATGAAAGATCACACAGATATATCTGCACTAGTGCTGGGAAATATCTGGCAGCCAAGCGCGTTACACTTATTCAAGTCACGCATATGAAGAGCGTTTAACTGTTATCGGTGCAGAGTAATTAACATTAGCGAGGCGTAGCTCTGTCGATTTCTTTCTTTCTTTCTTTCTTTCTTTCTTTCTTTCTTTCTTTCTTTCTTTCTTTCTTTCTTTCTTTCTTTCTTTCTTTCTTTCTTTCTTTCTTTCTTTCTTTCTTTCTTTCTTTCTTTCTTTCTTTCTTTCTTTCTTTCTTTCTTTCTTTCTGACATTTTAGAGTATCGTACACACGCCCGATATGGCAAGTATTTTCTTACAAGAAATGTGTGGTCGTCATCTGTTCTCATGCAAAAAATTACTGAAACTGAACGCATTTATCGAGTTCCGTGATGCTAATAAGTTGCCATGTACAGATCGCAGTGTGTGAGACGCCAAGGACTCTTCCTGGCGTAATTGTACACGAAGTCTGCGTCTATTGTGCCCTGCGATTTGTTGATAGTGATCGAGCGTACTTGCTGTCATTAAAGGCGAATTAATGCGCTTTCATGTTATGTTACCACGTTGCACGAATGCGAAGAATGCCGAGCTACTGCATGTGACGGGACCGATAGCCATGCGCTATTCTATATGACCAATGTTGTTCTTGGACAACTCTTCGCTATACACTCCGTGTGCGCGTATGTATATTAGTCTACATTTTTCTATAAGTGAGCTTTTGTGACGCTTCGCTGCCTCATCGTCGTTTTTAGAACTGCTGTCTCATTTGCTCGTGGGAATATCGGCGGGTTAAATCTGTATTTTTTTTTTTCGCATGTGGATTCTTCTGGTCCAATGTAGGTCATTTCAGTCGTTAGGACTTCGCCGACCTGACTCATGGTCATTCTCAAACAGGTGCGCGCAAGCGACAACCACTTAGCGTCAACAAATTCGACTTTTCGAGCGTTACACGGAGCGCTGCATGGGGGAAGACAGCATGGCTGGGTCGCAGTGATTGCTGTTCAACCGCCGGAAATACACTGTTCGCACCGTTTGCTGCATTTCGGTAACGGCTCGTTGTACCGGAAATGAGGTTGGCTGCGCGTAACGCTGGCAATAGTACCACCCGTTCTTCTAATTTTTTTTTTTTTTTACGTTGCCTTATGTGGCGCAATGAGGTCTTTGCATTTGCGACGCAGCAACATTTTTTTTTTCTTATTCCGCTGCTTTGTTGTAGGTTGTGTCGTTTGTTTAACTACAGTTTAACGAAGAAGTTGAGCAGAAAGTATGCAAGTCAGATTGAGCAACATATGCTTTATCCCGACCTATTCTCCGAATGCACTTCATTCAACCTCAAATGGACGCTGCTTCGTATACACCCTGTTGGAAAGGTTCTGCTGTGTACATGCAGTTGTCGACACGCAACAATGGCCCTGTCTTTAAATCAGACAAACAAACAAACGAGCGAACTAATGAGAACTAACTCGAAAGTCACTGAATTCTTTGAGGGAGTAAATACCAAATATAACGTAGTTCTATTATACCAATTATACAATATATATGCACTGTGGAGTACTCGTAACGAAAGAGGCTGATTACAACTTAACGAGCATTTTTTTTCAGCCAGACGCTGTCGCGAGAGCACACAGTAATAGTAAATGCAGCGTCCATTAGGAGTTTTCGCCTGCGGTTATCACCTTCCTTTCTGTTATTATCTACCACAGCTAGGCTAATACCCGCGAGCGAGGAGGCCTCTACCGCGAGCACAACGATCTTTTCCGCGGGACCGCCGTGCTGGGCGGAAGAGCCGGCTTTTACCGCATTTCCGTCACTGCCGCCGGGCAGTGTTAATACAAGAACGGCCGAGGGGGGACCTCGGAGTGATTATTTACGGCTCGAAGCTTGGAGCCGAGCGGCGGCGTCCCCCCCCCAGTGTTGCACGCCGGCGGCACACAGGACCGTAGCAGTTGTCGTCATCACCGTCGTGACTTTTCTATTTCCAAGCATGGATGGGGGCAGAGGGGAAAAGAAGCCCGGCGGAAAGAAAACAAAATATGAAGGGCGAATAAAGAGCCCGCAGAGGAAGCAGTAGAAGACGCACAGCGCGGTGCTGCTGCAGTTGTCGCCGGCCGCTGCCGCCGCGAACCGTGAATCCTGCTGCGCCGTGCGTGACCACACAGCCCGGCGGCTCGGCCGCCCGGAGACCCGCCGCGGCCCGCGAGAGTCCATTACGCGCTACGGCGCACGCCGGTGTGCGCGGGTTTGTACGTGTACGCACAACGCACTTTTCTACCCTCCCTCCGCATAAACACACAAATACGCGCATGCGTGCGCTGCGCTCTTCTGGAAGCAATTTGAAGGTCATTTTTACCTGCACCGCACAATTTATTTTTTACCTCGCTCATTCCCGGTGTTCTCGCTCGATTTTCTTCCCTCCTCTCTGTTTGCTTTCCCTCGGTTCCCGGCGGAGAGAAGGAGGCACGCCGTGCGAGTTCGTAAACGTTCACGGCTCTTCAGGAGGGGCACCGCAAACTGTGCTTCGCCGCAGCCTGTGAACCGTAACCAAAGACGCGCCGCTGCATATGGGCGGTTCGCACCGTGACTCGGCGCGCTAGAAGCGTGCTTCGAGCGTTGAGGAAATTTGAATAGCCCTTAAAGAAGGCGACGTTGAAGCCTGGAACGCCGAATGATCCGCTCGCCCGAGACTCGAGTGCTGCGCACACTGCGGGCGCGAGAGGCTGTCGCGAAACGAAGTTTGGTACAGCTGTTCAGCGACCTCGGCGGGCTTCCTGTCGTACGTCCGCAAGTTATGGTCCCATTTGTGCAGCCCTCCCTCTGTATCGCGATGGCCTCGCGAATGCTCAGCTTCAAAGCTTGCTTTGCATAACCTGTCCGCGAAGGTCCGAGCTCCCTGGGATGGCGAGGCTGCATTCGTTATGCGGTGGCAGACACGAGATATGGCCAGTGCGCGTTTTCCATATCCGTGAAGGCAAATGGAATTTCGCATCTGGTGCTTTAGTAGTAGCCTAGGCATAGAGACAAAATCGTTCCACTCATTCCTTCTCCGTAAATTGACATGCTTAAGTGTTTTTTTATTATTACTATTTCTTTTTCTTTTAGCGCACACAAGTTCGCTCGTTTGCTACACTGTTTCCCCTCGCATCTATAGTCTCAAAATCCCAGTGCTCTCCTGGCAGCGTGCACACGAGCCGCGTTTTTTTTTTTTTTCCCCTGTCTACTGGTTCGGAAGTGTGCAACTCGCGACTTCAGTTACGATGTGACGGCGCGTCCACATAATGCAGTGTCCTGGCACATTTGCAGAGTGTTTCACTGTTTGCGCAGATTTGGAGCTACTTGTAAAATAACTGCCCCCCCCCCCCCTGACGCCTCGCAGTTCATGAGCGCCAAAAAAATCTTTCGAGGGAATCTCTTAAAGGGCAGGCTTAGGACCGGCACCGCATGTGAACAAGAGTCTTCACGTTTGCGCAGATTTTGAGCGGGTGTTTGGTCGTGCACGGCCACTGTGGTGGTGATGCTCTCATCTTCACTGTGATGATTTTAGTATTGTGCGTCAGTTTGGCGTCGAAAGTTGAAGCAGCGCACTTGGGAGCGAAGAAAACAAAGCTGGACTGGAGTTGGTGGGACCGACTGTATACCTTCACATTCTCCGCGATTCTCCTTCGGGTGTGCTTGCGCTTGAATAACGTCGACTCATTGCAGACTGCGTAACTTGTTTTGCGCCGTAGTCTCGCGCCACTTGAGTGTTACACGAGACTGAGTCCTTGCGAACGTTAAAGCCCACATCTACACGAGGCACTGAAGCCATTGTAAGCATGGTTTCGGGAGATGGCCGGTGACGTAAAAGAAAACGCACTGACCGTATACGCTATAGGCTTTAAAAATATAATATGCATGATAGAGAGGAGGAAAGCATGGCAAAAAAGGGGCGAAGAAAATATAGTGGTAGACGCGAGCACTCAGAGTATTGTGAATGGTTAAAAAGATAGCAGTATATATAGCGAAATCGCCATCCAAATAGTTCGTCAGAAAGACTGCGACAAGACAGGCTAGAAATCAGGCGCCAAATTCACAAAGTTTTTCGTTAATGAGTGCCCTGTGCAATAGGTGGATAGAAAAACGGCGCGTCGTCTGCTGCGGCACTTCCGGTGCGAGGCCTAGCTCTTTGCTGCTTCAACGTGCCTCTTGTTCAGTGTAATCGGGGAGGAAACGTGTGCACTTTTGCGACGCGCTTGCTATCGGTTGCGCGGTGATCCTGTTCTTGCGTTCATTTGTGAATCGATAGGTAATATTTCGCACTTCACAGAACGAAGCGGGAAGTAGAAATAGACGGTCGTTGCGAATGAAACACGGGGAACGGTGAGAGGGAGGTCTCGAGTGCAGCAGCCAGCATACGTGTACGGTAAAACACGCAGTAATATTTTACCGAATAAGCTTGGTTATGTATTTTCGAGCACAAACGACGGCTACCCCAGAATGACACACGTATGAGCACATATGGGGCCAAATCAACATACGTTCCCAAATCGTTTAAGAGGTTCTGACAACAGTACAGCTGCTCTGCCATCAAATGCGCCGATTTAGAGTACTTGCATTGCATGTACTGCATTGCCATTGCCTACTTTATCGCGGAAAAGGCCGGCCAATGGAACAAAACGGCCCCTCAGTTGCTGTCATCGACTAGGACGTAAAACGATCGACGTCGCTTTTGAAACGACGAGTGGCGTAATAGATGTGGCAGGGGCGTAACCAGGGGGGGGGGGGGGTTGGGGGGTTCAAACCCCCCCCCCCCGCCCGAAAATTTTCAGTTTTGCTTGCGTATATATACATGCGCACATACAAACGCACGCACGAACATACATAAAGTATGGTTGAACCCCCCCCCCCCCCCCCCCCCCCCGAAAAAAATTTCTGGCTACGCCCCTGAGATGTGGCGTCTGTTGTACTTCAGGGACTTACAAATGTGAAGTGCCCAAAACTTAGAGTTGAACTTGAAACACAAATTTATGTGGAGTGCGCCGAATTTTGCATGCCTTCAAACACGAAGCTCGAGGGCGCAAGAGAACGAACTCTCAGGCAAAGAAAGATTCAGAGTCTTAAAATAAAAACCAATCACTTTTTGAGTAAAACGTATTTTACTATCTTCATTCACCATATCGAACCCGAGATGGTATCTTTGTGACACAATTAAAGTAAATAAATCAATTTACTAGTTCGATACATGATAAAAGAAGTACAAGTCTTACAGTGGACTGATATTTCATGTCATCAGGAAGTGCAGCGAATCTTTATATAGCCCAAAACATGCGCGAAAACACTCTCCGCTGCCGAACGACATGCATATGTGAGCTCCGTGCCACTTGAATGAAGGAAGGACCATTCCCACATTTTATAATAGTAAAGCAGTGATAGCGTTTTTCATTCAGCCAAGATGCGTGGCTTTCCAAGATGTTATGCAGTAATTTTCGAGAAAAATATCACCGCGACTGCTACAGGTGGAACACGGAGAAAGCGACGGCATATGTAACAGTGCACGTACGGCGGCGCGGACTCTCGAACCGGAAGTCGATGCAGACGGCCGCCGTAGCCCGCAATCCTTTGCGAGAGTCAGGTTTTTGCTATCCACCTATTGGCTAGCTGCCTACGCTAATGATGTGCCCAGCAACATGACTGGCTGAACAATTCCATCATAAGTCGTTTTTCTGAACACGGGCCCAGGCGCCGAATTTACAAAGCTTTCGGCGCCTGCGAAATATTATGCTCTTCAAGAGCCATAATTAAATATATATGCAAACTTAATACAAGGCTACGTAGCAACTATAGTCAATTAAAGACGGCGCTGCATTTTTTTAACAAAGAGATTATCCACATATCCGCTGCCATAATCGGTATGGGGGAAGATAAAAAGAAATAAGTATCGCATGGTAATATAAAATAACTAAAACCCACGAGAACCTAGGAAAACATTTCACTAATGCTGCTAGCGAGCGGAAAAGGAAGTGGGTACATGCCGCGTGAAGTTTATTGTGAAGAGTAAACTTGTTGAAGAAGGTATGGATTCACAACGATTCTCGTTCGTTAGTGTATTGGCCGGCCACGTTCACTAATGATATGTCCAGCATAGTGAGTAGCTGCGATTTCCTCTTACGGACATTTCAAGCTTCAGAAGTTTTTATGGATACGGACTACTGACAGACGGATGCATGTATACTCGTTGAGTTTTACCACACATTCATCATTCAGTGCGCCACAGTACGAAGAAGAGACCGAAGCAACACGAGCGCACCCTCCATTGTCCTTGTCTAGTGTGGCGCATCGAATGACGAATCAGTATCAACTCGCCCAACTGTAAGTTCTTTTGGTACCAATACTTGCATATACTGCTCGCGGAAGAAAAAGCGCCACTTCAGGGAATAAAGGCGCGTGTTTTCGTGTCCACCGTGTGCAGTTTGTGAGCTAGCAGTAATTTCGGCTCATTTAATTATATCCAAGTCAGCATCACGTTTAGTGAACAAGGCTTAGGCCAATATTGTTCGCAAAAGCAAATTCGTGCATATATCTATGCTAGATAAGTCCGCCGCGGTGGTCTAGTAGTTATTGCTCAGCTGCTGACCCGAAAGTCGACGTGTTCGATCTCGGCCGCGGCGGTCGCATTTCGATGAAGGCGAAATGCTAGATGCCCGTGCACTGTGCGATGTCATTGCACGTTAAAGAGCGCTAGGTGGTCGAAATTTCGTGAGCCCTCCACTCTGGCGTGCCTGATAATCACATAGTGGTTTTGGCACATAAAAACTCAGAAATTAAGCTATTCTGTGCTGGACATATTATTAGCTAAGGTGACAGACCAATGAGAACGAACAATTACGGACAAAGCTCTTTGGGAATCCGCCCCTTGATGAACTGTACGAGCGTAAGCACTTATGTGAATGTTGGCACAGGGGCCAAATTCACGAAACTCTTCGTTAGTATACGCACTCTTTGCAATGGACTGGTCGCCTGTGCTCCAATCGTTCAACTTGCTCTCTTGAGTAGTTCCAGCGTAAGAACATTTTGTCAATTCCGGCCCTGCAACCTCCGACCTTTTCATTCACAACAAGCTTACGCTAGCATTGTTCGTGAGAGCAATGCCGTAGAAACCTAATGCTGGACGTATTAGCAAAGAGGAAGGCGGCCAATCAATGGCAAAGAGAGCTTTCAGTCGAAAAGATTTGAGAATTAGGTCCCGAGTTTCGTATTTAAGAAGGAAAAACAAAGTTCTTACGCTGATACAGAGCGTAAAAACTAAAACTGCTCAATAGCGAGATCGAATATACCATTAGCGAAGGCGATTGGCCAATCAGAAAATGTTCGTACGAATGAAAGCATTTGCTTACTCAGGCCCACAACCGTAATCACAAGAATGTCTTAAGCTAGAATTATTCGTAAGAGAAAATTTCAATCAATACTAATACTAGGCGTGTCACTACCGAAGCCGGCTTGTCAATGTCAAAGAACGCTTACCAACGACAAACTTTGTCAGTTTGACCCTTCGTAGCGACGTAACATCTAACTTTTGTATAATTGCACACATCGAGTGTTAGATTCAATGCTTTGCATTAGCGTTTCCTTGCGTAAATGTACGCTGTTTTTGTTTTATTGCAAAGTAGATGATCATGCTTTTTATAGTAGTATGTGGTACATAACGGAAAGAAAGCAAAATACAACGGAGAAAGATTCCTTCATATATCATTCGCGACATGGAAACCGTCAGCCAGCCCATCGCTTTAGTTTTGACACGCAGGTGCTTTCAAAACTTTGTTCAGACTGTGATTTACGTGTCAAAACATAAGCGAGGACTGGATTTGTGCATATGGCCACCGGTTAATCGCAATATTTCGTGATGAAATGTACGGCTTGTGCTTTCGAATACTTCGTGAAGAAATATATATCTCATGCGCCGGGGCGTACAGGCTGTCATACATTCAACAGGAGGGCCGTCTTTCCCAAGTCCCGGGCGAATTTCTCCTTTTGAAAGGATGACATCCCGCCTGTTTCTCCATTGCTCTAAATTCGCGCACTGTTTCGGAATCAGTGCACTTGATAGACACGGCAGGCTCACCTGTGCAGGCGGGACACTTCTGGCGGGATCTCCTGAAGGAAGTTGGAAGCCACGTTGAACACCACAAGGCTGGTGGCATCCCAAATGCTTTCTGGTGCCTTACGTAGCCCGCAGTCAGCCACGTTGAGGCGCTCCAGAGTCTCCGAGAAGGCCCCGCGCACGACGAGGCTCTCAAGGTTTCGGTGGCGCAGGTCGAGCACTTGTCCGGTGAGCGGCACATCCTCTTTGACGACCTCGGGAGACGGCGAGGTGCGCGGAGTGTCTCTGTTGCCCACCGACGGAGGATCAGAGCCTGTCTCGAAGCCCGTGTCCGAGCCGGTCTCGGACTCGTTCGACTCCGACGAAGCCGTCATGATTCGGCCGGCCGCGCTCGGTTTGAAGGACCGCAGTCCGGTGGCGCTGCGTGGTCAGAATTGTGGCAGCACTACAAGGTAGCGGCATCCACGGCGTGTTCCTCCCATACGAGCCATGCCGGAGGGTTCCGACCACGGTCACGCTGCCTGCACTTCCGGCGGAGGAGGAGGACCGCGCGCACCTGGCGTCTGTGACCGAGCGGAACTCCCGAGGAAGACTGCACCATCTGCCGAGGCAGACCCCGTTCAAGGTGGACGGTCTCTCGCTCGTACAAAGGACCCCCCTCCAGGACCTCCTCGCCAGCCAATGGCGGCGGCGCCTTCGCGCTCGCTGCTCCTTCTTGCCAGACGCCCCAGAATGAAGCCGAGCGAACCTGCCGCAAGAAGAAAGGACCCACGCTCCATCAAAAGGGCGGGGCGCCCGACTTCGCCTGCCGCCGTTTCCCCCCGCGCTCAAGCGACCGTGCGGTGCGTGCCGTATTTTGATTGCGGTTCTCGCGTTTTCTCCGCTGCCATCGTGGGAATCACCGGGGGAGCATCCCGTTCGCTGTCTCCGGACAAGGTCGAAGGCACAACACCGGGGCTGGAGCCATTCATTTGACGCGGGGTCGCACGTGACAAGTGCGAGCTGTGCGACGAAAGCACAAGATTTCACACGTTTGTACAGGCATGGTTAGCCGGTATAGATATCATTTGCAACAAGCGCCAAAGCAAGTGTTGAGAGACGTTCTGCACGTGGTACAATTTACTGCATGCATGCAAGGTGCACTTACTCACCAGCTCTGCAACAGTTAAAGTGACACTAAAGTGAAGCAATGATTAAATTTAGGCTGATGAATTATTCTTTGAACATTTTATTTTCGTTAATTCCACAACCATAGGTTCTTTATTTAAAGAGAAAATGAAGGTCAAAATTTTTATTTTGAATTTCGCGTCAAAATCACTTCACAGCATGACGTCACGAATTTCGAAGTGTGTGTTTTTTTTTTTCGTGTTTTTGCCATGTTGCCACAACAGAATTTCTTCAGACTTGGTATGTCATGTCACTGGCCCCCTTAGAGGACAATGAACTTCATTTTTACCGATTAAAAGCTATTTAGGTACCAGTAAGACCGTCGAAACCTATGACGTCACGGAGAGTTTCGCGCGGCTAGAGTGCTCCTTTTGGCATTGTGAAAGGGCAGTTTATTAATACGAGAAAATTCGCTTTTCTCTTTAATGTCTCTTTAAAATATATGGGCATCAAGCGCTTTCTCCGGCTCTAGAAGACGTCTACTACCTTATAGTCACTTGGTTATATTGAGACGGCGGACTAGGGGTGGTACGTAAAGATCAAGCACAATATGGAGATTATGCAACAATTAAATACGCTTGTGATCAGTTCGCAACCTGAGCAACTTATTTAGCGCGGATAACCTTAGTAGCATATATAGTGAAGTGCGTTGCAGCGCTTGATAAACCTAGCAAGCACACTATCTTAACCAAAAAAGTAATAACTTGCGCAACCTGACACGCACGTAAAACCAGACACACACACACTGCGCTCGTGTGTGTGTTTGATTTTACGTGCATGTCAGGTCGCGCAAGTTATTCCTTTTTGTGTTAAAGGGCCCCTAAACCACTCCGAGTTTAATAACGAGAGGCTGGTTCTTTCTCGCCTACACTGCCCTTCCTATATACAGGCGCTTCTCCTCCTCGCAACTTATTCATGAAACATGCGAACAGTATGTCAGAAATAAGCGTTGAGCCTATACCAGAATCACGCGATTACCGGCTACGCGCTGCTATCTCCTCTTGCGCAGTCGAAAACGCACAAAACGAAGTGAAGTCAATTGATCGCGCACGATAATCATGCAAAACAAGGCAGAACGGGCGTGCGTCCGCATCGCAAAGCAGGATAAGAGACAATTAACAAGCGATATACCTCGTATGTGGACCAATCGTGAGCTTATTTCATCATGACGTCACGAGCACGGACTGCTGGCGTCGCGACTTGAGCCAAAGAGACTGGGAACGCCAGGAGAGGATAACGCACTTGTTCTTCGTATATAAAGGGCCCCTTTAAGATGCACCAACTCGCCCAACAATAAGTTCTTCCAAAGAATACTATCTTGATTAGAACTCCACATGTTTACTACAGTGCTTTCATTAAATGCGAACCCTTGCTATAATGTAGACTCCACGCTCTTCTGCGTTTTTACGTTTCGCATATATAGAAGAACAATTGACGTGGTGGATGTCTTAATTGACCGTTCATGATTTGTACACTGAGCGAGCCCTTACATTCTCATTTCGTGCCATGGTCGCACCATAAAGGTAAATAAGTTCGTGTATCGCCATTCGCGCTTCACTCCGGTAGCACACCTGTGGCACAAATAACGGAATCCAAACGTTACGTATTCATCCCAACTTTTGCCTGAATATACAGAAAAGATGTTGGTTGCGGGTTTTTTTTTTTCTCTAAAAACAGCTCTACGAAACGAAAGCACTAACTACCAATATTGTTAGCACCGCGCATGCGTTATGATTACTTCGACATGTCCTTAAAAAAGCTCCTCGAGCACCTTTGTGTTCACGTCTGCTTTAATCCTGAAAGCGAATTGCCTTAATTTTTTGCCTGTGGAGTGAGTCATTATACGACTACTGGCGAGAAAAATCATCTCTTGATCGCCTGCACAATCTTTCCAGAAGCCGAGTTTTCGCGATGTGCAAGTGCCCTTGCCGGTGCCATGCTCACTTTTTAAAACTCGATATTGCGTGCATATGCACCAGTTCCTCAGATGTGCACAAATAAGCAAAACATCTGGCCAACGTAAACGCGAAGGGAGCAAATTTCGAGAGAGTAATGACGCTTCGAAGGCTGCGCAGGCACTTGGCCAATGCTTGGCCGTGCCAGCCGCATGATCTGTGTGCCGCTGGCTTAAGAGAGTGGCGAGATGAAAACGTGGCCTCGGCATTACCCGCATTTCATGCGTGCCGTTGTTGTCTTTGGTTGCCTTCCACGCGGCTTATATACTCGAGCGATTGTGCCTCATGTGAGCGCTTCATCATTAAGGTCGTGCTGGGCCCTGAACCCACAGACCAGAAGACAACCCGGTCGTGTCGTTTCGTGACAGAGAAGACGACTTCCCGTATTCCTTCGAAGGTTCCTCTCAAGCGCTCTCATCACTCGCGGAACGACTCATGCGTAGTTGTTGGTGTACACGGTAGCTATATATAGCTACCGCAAAACCCTGCTGCGCTCGACAATCAAATAGCCTCTTTTTTTGTCTTCTATAGAGGCAAAGCGTGCGGCTTCTTCGCCTCTTAGGGATTCTGTACGACATTCTTCTGCCAGCCTTGGCATTCCTTGGTGCCATTGCGATGGACCGAACGACAGTTGTGCAGTTGGTGTAGGCTTATGGGACTTGGATGCCGCTATTGATTCAAGACAAAACGCAACGTCGCCCCATCTGATACTTCAAGAGCTCCCCACTGTCGATCCGCGCCGATTGTGTATGGCCAGGTTGTTATTCCACACGTGGAAAAAGGACCACTTCTCGTCAGTGGCGAAAGCCTGACTTGTGAATGACACCCGGGATTTCGATGAGGAATCGGCGAACAGGAAATGCTCCAGCAACATTCCCTGCTGTTCAATGATTTCTGCTGTTCAGCGGCCGCATTACGCGTTGGGGGCGAAATGCAAAGAACACCCTTGTACTTAGAGTTAAGTGCACGTTAAAGAACCCCAGGTGGTCGAAATTAATCCGGAGTCACCCACTACGGGGTGGCTCATAATCGTATCGTGGTTTTGGGACGTAAAACCCCAGCAATAATGATTAACTATTGCACGGCCTGAGAACTGAGAACGTTTGGACAATATGGGCCACAAGGGTACACGGCGAGTAGGCGTATCTAGTCTTGCAGAATTTGCTGGCTTTTGATCAACCCAAGACTCCTTTTATAATATATGCATGAATAGGGTCAGGAGCCCGTCACATTCTGTCTGGGAATACATGCAGCGGCATCTGGTGATTTATGGCTAGGATGGATTCGAAAGCGAAACAAGCTGCGCGAAAGCCTTTCATTGCACGTCGGCTCGCATTGTTTGCCATTCTCCGCTATGCAGATTGGAGGAGCAGAAAGTGGGTCTTTCTTAATTAATTATACAGTGCCCTTCCAGGAATAAGATGCCACTTGCACGTGTGTGTATAGACCATCTTGCGCTTCAGTCACTCTTTTCTCTGCGTCAGGTTCGGGACACTATAAAAAAAAACTGGTAAGCGCGATGTCACCAAGCTTGACAATACACACGAGACGATGGCCCTGTCTTTTACTGCATCGCACGAGTTTGCGCTGGCTCTGATCGGGTACGATGACTGAGGTCTGTGAATTTCCGTCACACAAGGTTGTCACACAAGGTTGACGCGTTTGATTAAGGAGTCTTTAATATTGCCTTCAAGCTCCCAGTATTTATACGATCACCTGGAGTTGCTGTGTCGGAAGGGCCCAAGGCCAGCTATCGATGTTGCACAGACAGATGCAGAGGTAGGCAGACACAGCGAAGGTAGACAAATAAAAGACAGGCAATGCTGTAAACAAAATAAACGAACTATCGGTTCCAAGCGAAGTCGCCCACTATTTCTTTACGTCTTCTAACATTTAGCCAACAGCATGGACACCTTCCGCAAATGCCAATGCAGCGATTACTTTTCCGAATGCGTGCACGTGCGCGAGCATTTGTGTATCTACCGCGCTTCTGCTTATGCACGCCTGAATGGGGTTGCAGCTTTAGAGGCAGTTCGACAGCTCTCAAATGAGCAGGGCAGCTTCGGGTCAGCGCATAGGTCGGCAAACTCACTCATGAGCCGACTCACTCAGACTCAGATCGGCCCGTGAGTCTGAGCCTGAGTGAGTCCGGGTGATTCATACTTTGGTGAGTTTGAGTGCGAGTGGGTCCCGTTGAGGAAATGTTTAGTGAGTCTGAGTCCGAGTGAGTCCGGTTGAGGAAAATATTGGTGAGCCTGAGTTAGAGTGAGCCATAAGCGCAAAATATATTTCTTGAGTGAGAACGAGTGAGCTCCACCTTTTATTGCCGACCTATGGTCCTATCTGCACATCATCAGCATTACTGTCAGCCTTATAACGTTTATACTCAAGTCTATTCAAATATATCTCAACGCACTCACGTTCATGCGCCACCTCAATATTTATTGGTCAGAGACGTGAATTGGGAGAGGTGCCATGACCTCCCCCCGCACTCTGTCACAGAAAGTTCTTGATAAAAATATCTCGTGTGAGTCGGGTATTTAATAAAAATGCCCCTTACTGGATTACTGATAACTCGTATTTGAAGGTATAAGATCAAAAGGCGTATCGTACAGCACCAATTATATGAGATATTGGCATTAAATAGCATTGACACCAAGATCGAAGAAAGGTAGTTTTACGCTGACGGACACATTAGTCGACTCCCACAGGCTCACTCGACTCAAGTTGAGCCGTGAGTGAGCCTGAGTGAGTCCGGTTGAGAAAAAGTTTAGTGAGTCTGAGTCCGAGCGGGTCCGGTTGAGGAAAACTTTGGTGAGTCTTAGTCCGATTGAGCCCTCAGAGCAAAATATATTTGTTGAGTTAGTCTGAGTGAGCTCCAACTTTTTGGCCGACCTATGGGTCCGCGTGGCTGTTCGAAGCCAGACCGCCACGCACACAAATTTCTTGCCAGTTACGTCAGCACAGTGCTGACGCATTGCTCGACCGACAGAATGTATCTGCAGCCTTTGTCAGGTGGCTACATGTCAGCACTGCGCGAGGGCGAGTGAATCAGCAACGAATACGTGTGAGGCCGGGCCATGAAGGCGCGCGCCGATGCATGGCAGTCTCGGCGGCAAGCACGTCTCGCGCCGTGGAGGCTTTTGTTTCGTGTCCGGCTTTCGCTCGCTGGCAGCTCGGCGGCGCCTATTTATCACGCGGGATGGACAGAGGCGTCGGGCGCCCACCCGGGAGCGCGCGCACATCGGACAGGAAGCGGTCGTGGGACGGCGCTCGGCGCCTGGACGCGGACCGCGACGCGGGAGAGAGGGCGTCACTCTCGCCGGCGCGGCTGATTGTCTCGCGGTCCGACGACCATTGTTTTATTTACTCTTCCTCGGAGAAGTGTGTCGCCGAGGAAGCGATTTTCCCTGCATTGTTTCGCTGACATGTCTCCAATCACGGCAGCGCTTTCTCGGAGCTGCGTGCGTGATACGCCACATAGACCGTTAAGTGCACCTGGACCACTTGGACAGGTCGGAGGGCACCCGCTGTCACCGCTGTTTCGCACACACACTTTACACACGGAGCGCGCTGTTACGGAGTGCACTCTGGTGGACGCGTTTCTCTTAATTTGGAGCATAAGGCGAGATCCAGGTATAGATCCCGCGAGACGAAACTCGATTTGAAAAACGCTCGCTGGTGTTGCATTCCTTCCGTCATCACCGTTGCTCTGACACGAACGGCTGTGCTCATTGCATACCGACGAGTGCTTACGCCAGTCAAGCGTACATCTTTCTTTGAACATACCGTGGAGCAAGTGCATACGGCAGGTGCAATGAATGTACACTTGCGTAACTGATCACGTAGCGCAAAAATTTGACACAGGACAAGAGAAAGGAGGAAGACTTCTTCGTCCCTTCTCTTGTCCTGTGTCAATTTTTTGCGCTACGTGATCAGTTATGCATTACCAACATGCACAACTTCATAATCTTGTCGTACACTTGCACCAGGCACCGCGTCGCTTCGCGACAGGTGCGAGGCGGAAGCGACCGCAGCGTCCGAACACGCGCCGGATCCGAGCGCATATCTTAAATGGCCACGGGGTGTCTTCGCCGTAGCTTCCGCCGAGCGTGACCGTATTGTTCCGCTCGAGGGCGGCGTCCGGCCGCCGCGCAGCGTGGCGCGCGTGTGGTCATTCGGGAAAGTTCGTCGAACCGCGTCCGCTGATTTGTGTCATTCGTGGCCAGCGAACGCCCAGTCGCGAAGCCTTCGGGGCCATCCTCTTTCGGGCGACCAGTGCCAGCGGCGACGGCGCTCACTTTCCGGCGGTTCGCGCGCGTCAGCGTCGTCGCCCTCGGCGGAATTGCCGCCCACCAGCGGCGGTGTGTCCTGCGTCCGCGCAGCGCGCTGCCGAAGCGCTTTACGTGGCGAGCACTTCCGCAGCCTTTGTTATGCTGCGGCGGTAGAGGGACCCGTATCGGAATCCAGCTTGCCTGCCTCGACCAAGGCGCCCTCGCCGCTCGCTTTGTTCTCCTGCGGCGCAAGCGTGCCCGCGACATTTCCGAGCAGCCATTGCACCTACAGGGTGCGTGCGCTTGAACAAGCTTTGCAAATCGCCGTCGTCGCGTCGTAAGCGCGTCTTTTTTCGTTTCTCTCTCTGTATATATTCTTCCTCCCTCACTCGGCTTGAGTTTCTCCTCTGCCTGTTTTCAACCTCCGGTGCATCGCTCTGCGTCTCGCAACTCTAAAAGTCCTTTTTCATGCGTGAACGACGGCCGTTTCTTTGAATTTAAAAGAGCGTTTCTTCCTGCTGGTGTCTTTCTTTTTTCCCTCTATCCTTTGCTCTCTGTCTCCACTTCTCACCTCTCTCTCTCTTTCTCTCTAAGCGCATGGCGTTTAGTACTAGAGTATATATAACCTTCCAGTTTCTTATTTTTCAGTTGTGCTGTTGTACACGTCGCAACAATAAAACTGCAGCATTAACATTGATTTCAAATTATCCACTTGTAAACAAGCAGCTGCTATAACATCTTATAAATGCTATGTATATATTGTTTTCTCTGTTGGGTGCGTTGCAGTGAAGGCTTATTTAACAATCTCAATTTCACGCCAAGATGCTTAAGGATTCGGACTGGTTAGAAGTTACAAACGGATATTCGGTGCGAACCATTATTTATTTACTACAGTTATATTCCTATAATATGCAGGAAAAACAGGCCTGATCATATTAGAACAATTGTCCTTCAGCCGCGTCCGTTACGTCATCGCAAGCTTTCAACTAATGCACCAATTAAAACCTTATACTCTACTCTCTTGACTCGGTGGAGACATCAGCAGTCATGCAGGCACTGCGGAATCAGGGCATCGACGAAGCCTACATAAACATAATGGAAGAAATCTACAGCGGATCCACGGCCACTATAGTCCTCCATAAAGAAAGCGAGAGAATCCCAATAAAGAAGGGCGTACGGCAGGGAGACACGATCTCTCCAATGTTATTCACCGCGTGTTTACAGGAGGTTTTCAGGGCCCTAGATTGGGAAGAATTAGGGATAAGGGTTAATGGAGAGTATCTCAGTAACCTGCGATTCGCTGATGACATTGCATTGATGAGTAACGCGGGAGACGAATTACAGCTCATGATTACTGAACTGGATACGGAAAGTAGAAGAGTAGGTCTGAAAATTAATATGCATAAAACTAAAGTAATGTGGAACAATCTTGGCAGAGAACAGCGCTTTGCGATAGGTGGAGAGACACTGGAAGTTGTAAAGGAGTACGTCTACTTAGGACAGGTAGTAACCGCGGAGCCGAACCATGAGAGTGAACTAACAAGAAGAATAAGGATGGGATGGGGCTCATTCGGCAAACATTCTCAAATCATGAATGGTAATCTACCACTATCCCTCAAGAGAAAGGTATATAACAGCTGCATCTTACCGGTACTTACCTACGGAGCAGAAACCTGGAGACTTACAAAGAGGGTTCAACTTAAATTGAGGACGACACAGCGAGCGATGGAAAGGAAAATGATAGGTGTAACCTTAAGAGACAGGAAGAGAGCAGAGTGGGTCAGGGAACAAACGGGGGTTAAGGACATCATAGTTGGAATCAAGAAGAAGAAATGGATATGGGCCGGGCACGTAGCACGTCGGCAGGATAACCGGTGGTCGTTAAGGGTAACTGACTGGATTCCAAGAGATGGTAAACGCGTGAGGGGGAGACAGAAAATTAGGTGGGTAGATGAGATTAAGAAGTTTGTAGGTATAACGTGGCAGCAGAAAGCACAGGACCGGGTTGATTGGCGGTGCATGGGAGAGGCCTTTGCCCTGCAGTGGGCGTAGACAGGCTGATGATGATGATGATGATGATGATGATGATGACTCTACTGCATAGGACTACACGCACATACTAACGCAGCAAAATGAGTCGCCTAAGCGACAGGTCAGCTGACACTGGGGGAGCGACGGCGAAAGCTAGAAAAGACGGTGAAATCCTGCGGCTCGCTTAGTTCGGCAGCAGTGCACAAGGAAGGCGTACGTTTGACGCTCAACCTACTGCTTTTGCAGGTGAGGCTTGGTTCATTTGTTTCTCTGGCATAGGAGTGCACTGCTGCCGAACATAGCGTCATTGCTATTGTACCTGAGATTTTGGAAATGGGAAGTAAGGGCTCTGGAAAAGATACTACAGATTCTAAAGAGCTACGTGACCTGCTCAAGGCGTTTGAAAACTTCAAACGCGATTTCCGGGTAGAAATTAAAGAACTGAAGGAAGGAGTGTCATTTTGCTCTGATGTGTGCAATGATGTTAAAGATGTGGCAGAAGATATTAAGACATTAAGGCAAGAAATGAAGGAACTGCTTACTGAAAACAGGAAACTAAAGGCAGAAAATGAGCGCCTGTCAAAGAAGTGTGACGAGCTAGAACAGCATCAGCGTTCAAATAACCTAGAAATAAAGGGAGTACCGCCTGGTCGTGATGCGCTCACTGTTCTCCAAAAGATTGGGGAAAGTGTGGGCGAGACCGTCGACACGTCGGACATTGATATTTGTCACTGGGTTCGCACACAAAAACCTACAGTCCAGAACATTGTTGTTCGGTTCGTAAGGCGTAGTAAAAGGAACGATTTCCTGGCAAAATGCAGAAAGAGAAGATTAGACAGTTCAACTCTTGGTCTTAGCCCAGGGACTTCCATTTTTGTAAATGAACATCTAACTCAGGCGAACAAGGCGCTGCTTTCAGCCGCCATCCAAAGGAAAAAAGAAAAAAATTGGAAGTTCGTCTGGACTTCTGCTGGTAGAGTGCTTGCACGTAGGGATGAATCTTCTGCTGTAATTCATGTCACCTGTCATGATGACATACAAAAAATGTGCTGATTTCGTTATTTTGTGTGTACCTGCTTTGTTCTTCGTTTTTCATTGAGTGTTTTCAGTGAAATTCCTAAATACTACAATGTTTCTGATATAAAATCGTGTTGTCCACGAAATACGAACTTGCTTTCTGCATTACATGTCAACGCCAGAAGTATTAGAAGTAAAATCGATGACATAAGCATTTTTCTAGAAACTGCGGCAGTAAACTTTGATATGCTTATGTTCTCCGAAACGTGGTTAACCGATGATAGTGATGTCCCTTGTTTTCCTGGATATCGGTCTGAGCATTTGTGCCGCGTTGGTAGAAAAGGAGGTGGTGTCGCAATTTATTTAAAAGAAAAATATGCTTATGAAAAATTAGAACTGTCGGTAATCACAGCAGATTTTGAATGCCTGGCTGTAAAACTGGATAAACTTGTAGCAATTGTCGTTTATAGGCCGCCTCAAGGGCATAAAACACGTTTTTTAGAATTTCTAGACTCATTGCTATCTTCCCCATTACTTCATAACACTTCTTATATTATTATGGGGGACATAAATATTAATCTTGCTGCAAAAGATACTTCCGCTGCACATTTTGAGACATTGCTTTCTTCATTTGTTGTACAAATCATATATGTTCTCCTACTAGATTGACTATACACAGTGCAACATTACTCGACATATGTGTTACTAATTCGAACCCATCGGAGACTATATGCGGTATCGTATCAAGTGATCTTAGCGATCATTTGCCAGTGTTTTCTTTTATACCCATACCATCGAAACGCCAAAAGCAAGAGAAGGAAACCTTCGTCCGACGCAAAATAAATAACGTTAGTAAAAACTTATTTTTTCAGCTGGTTAAATCACTAGATTGGAGTGAAATATACAAGATAAAAGACGCTGACGAGGCCTACAATGGGTTTCTGAATTTATTACGGCAATGTTACGACACGGCATTTCCTAGAGAACAAGCGTCCTTCCGAAAGAGAAAAAATTGCCGGAAACCTTGGATAAACAGCACACTTTATAAACGTATTCAAATGAAAAATGACCTTTTTAAAAATTTTTGCGCTTACGAGATCCCGAAGCATTCAAAGTGTACAAAAAATACCGCAACGCACTTACATCAGACTTAAAGAAAGCTAAACGAGAATATTATCAGAAAAAGTTCGAGAACATATATGATAACCCAAGAAAGGTCTGGGAAATGGTTGATGCACTTACTGGAAGAAAGAAAGCAAGATATGATATCACAGAAATACAGGAAGGAAACGTGGTGCTGCGCGGCGAGGCTCTTGCCAATGCTATGAATCGTCATTTCGTCAATGCGGGCGCATACAGTAGTTGCTCTGAAAGCGAACACGACTCTTGTTTCGAAGAAACGGCAGCGATGCAGAATTCTATATTTATGCTTCCCACTGACAGTGCTGAGATATCTAACCTAATAAATAAACTTAAAATCAATGTTGCCCCAGGTATAGATGACGAGAAGGAGGTTACGAGAAATGAAGATGGAAGTGCCACAATGCAGCCTATACGTAATGTAATACTCCAGTTTAGGCATGACATGCCATTGCCAAAAAGAGTTGCTCTCGGCTTTACGGTTCACACTGTCGAGGAATACATTGAGCCGGCTGTAAGGTGCTACAACTGCCAGAGATATGGGCATATGGCTAAGAATTGCAGGGGAACCAAGAGATGCAAGGTATGTGCGGGCGCACATGATTACAAAGAATGCACCTCGAAGCGTCAACCTAAGTGTGCCAACTGTGCTGGACCACACCCGGCGTCGTTTTCAGGCTGCTCTCGAAACCGTTTGGCATCGGCTGCACAAAGAGAGAGAATTGTAAAAGGGTACCATAAGATACAAAGAGGTCCAGCGCCCAATGCGGATATAGTTGAAGATGTTCCTGAGACACAAAGAAATGCAAAACAGTGGTGCCACGACTCTTACTCGGAAGTATTGAAGCGCTCAGCACCAAAACATCGCGTTGGCAAAGAAGTCCGGGCCCAAGAACATGCTGAAGCGGCACCTTCTGCCGGGCCAGACACAGCCAAGGAGTCACTGATAACCAAAGGGAAGGGTCACAGCAACCTGTTGAGGAAAAATTCTTCAGGAAATGCGATCTCGGCGGAGACAGCCGGAAACGAGCAAGTCATTTTGCCAATAATCTTTGCGGCTCTTAAAGCGATTCTACGATCCCTGCCACAAGCAGGTTCTTTACCAGAAGTGAAATTGCTGCTAGATCTTGAGCATCTTATCTTGTAGTAATCATGGCTAACGGACTATCTAACTGGTACAAAAGAAGTGCAATATTCCAGTGGAACTGCAACGGTTTGCAGAATAAGAGTGGAGATTTTCGGAAATTCGTCGCTCAGCACGGGTTTCCGATTTTGTGTATTTCTGAAACAAGAGTATCCACTAACTTTCGCTTGTCTAATTATGTGGTGTACCAAGCAGAACGTCCTGCGGCAAAAAGCAGAGTGATGTTGTGTGTGAGACGCGATATTCCATCGACACTTGTGGCTACGTCAAAAACAGATGCGCCGGAATTTGTTAGATGCAAGGTGAAGTTTGGTAACGTTACTGTAACTGTAGTTAGTGTATACGTGCACCCTCAAGCAAAAGTTTCATACGCAGAGTTGGCTGCAGTGTGTAGATCTGATCATGATCCCATAATTATATGTGGTGACTTTAACGCGCACCATGAATTGTGGGGTAGTGAGCGTTGTGATGTAAGGGGTTCTGCTATAGTAAAGATATGCGAAGACCACGGTTACGCTATACTAAATGATGGTTCTCCGACGTTCCTACGGGGGCATAACTACTGCAGCGTACTAGACATCACTGTGTGCTCCTCTGAATTAGCGGCTGGAGCGGACTGGACTACAGACGCTGATACAAGAGGAAGTGACCACCTGCCAGTATTCATTTATCACCCAAAGTTGAAGAAAACGAGAGATAACCGCACAGCAAGAATTACAAATTGGGCAATCTTTCGAGAGCTACAGAGACAAAATCTTGAGCCTTGTTATGACGCAGAAACGTATGCATCGAAGATAAAACATTTTCTAACAAAAGCTACTCGTGCAGTACCCATTCCAGATGGATATGCGGGTGTTGACGCTGAATATGAGCGGTTTCGGGCAATTCGACGCCGATCTGAAAGAAGATATCGCAGGTCGGGAAATTTAGAAGATTTCAAGGTTGCACAGAAAGTACATTCTGCAATGCAGAACCAACTGCAGAAGCTTTCAACCAAAAGGTGGCAAGATTTATGTGCCTCACTTTCTCCATTTACCTCGGCGCCTCAACTGTGGAACATGGTACGCGCCCTCCGACAGCCAGTACTCCACTCGAGACCACTACAGGCTCTAGCGCTGTCTCGAGGAGTTAGCGAACGTGTGATTGCCGAAGAATTTTGCGATCTTATACTGAGAACTGGAGAGGCCGTCCAAACTAGCGAATATAAATCCTCAGCAGAATCAGCTTCGGCGGTTGTAACGAAGTTCTCTGCGGTCAGTTCATCAGATCTGGATGACAGCTTCACACCAGAGGAGCTCCAATATGTGCTGTCTTCTGTAAAACGAACAAGTTCACCAGGACCAGATGGAGTCACATACGCTGCACTGGCTAATTTGTGCGAGAAAGGAAAATTGCACCTGTTGGACATTTACAATAAAAGTTGGCAAGAAGAAAAGGTTCCGGAAAGTTGGAAGATATCGAAAGTAGTACCGTTGCTAAAGCCAGGGAAGAGCCCTATGCAGTTGGATTCGTTTAGGCCGGTTAGTTTGACAAGTTGTATTTCGAAAGTGATGGAGAAAATGATCAATGAACGAATTTTATGGTGGCAAGACATGAAGAAACTACTACCAGAAAGCATAGCCGGCTTCAGAAGAGGTAGATGCACAATGGACTGCATTTTGGACTTGGTCACAGATGTGGAAAACCAACGTACGGAAGGAAACATCACTGTCGCTGTATTCCTTGATGTCCAACGAGCATACGACACAGTGAGTCACGTTCACGTTCTGGAAGGCCTGGCCCTGCAGGGATTCAAGGGCAAGATACTGCGTTGGATCGCTGACTTCCTGAGGCACCGGCAAATTTTTGTAGTTACACAGGAGGGCCCGACGTCAGAACACGTCGTCAACCAAGGAGTGCCACAGGGCAGCGTGCTAAGCCCTACTCTCTTCAATGCAGTCATGGCGCAGCTCCCGTATAATCTTCCACCTAACATCAGATGTTCAGTATATGCTGATGATATAAGTATATGGACGTCTGGTCCATCGTTTTTGGATGTCCAACAAACTTTACAAGAAGGATTGGAGTATGTAGACCGTTTTCTAAGAAAAAGAGGTATGGCACTGAGTCTGGCTAAAACAGCCATACTACCGTTTACATTGAAAAGACCTGGAGATTTCCAGATTAGTCTGCAAAACCAGCCTATTCAAATGGTAAAAACTCATAGATTCTTGGGAGTGATTTTAGACCGGAGACTAACATGGTCGCCTCATGTCCAGTCCCTTGAACAAAAAGTGAATCAGGCCATTCGAATCCTCCGGCATCTCTGCGGGGCAAAATGGGGCGGTACTACAGAGTCGTTATTAGCCCTACATGTTGCGTGGATACGCCCCATCGTAAGTTATTCACTGCCGCTGCTGCACGGACTTCCAGCCTCCACCGAAAGGAGACTCCACTTGTTATTGGCAAGGAGCTTGAGGGTGTGTCTGGGGTTGCCACGGTCAACTTCCAGTGCTTTAGTGTATGCAGAGGCTCGAGAACCACCTTTGGCAGTACTCCGAGCTAAAGAAACATGTCGAAATTTATTTAGAATTTTCACGCAACATGAAAGTCATCCTTTATCTGGTGCACTAACGCAAAGGACGGCAACGAGACTACAGGATAGTGTATCATCATTTCAAGCAGTAGTACCAGGATTTAAACGATGGAAACCTTCAAAACCACCTTGGACGCTGCCGCTTCTCAACGTTATCTATGAAATAGATGGCATACGGAAGAAAGCAGACATGGCGCCTCTAGTAGCCGCACAGATGGTACTTCATCATTTTCATATAACGCATAATGACAAAACGAAGATATATACAGATGGATCATGCACTGAAGAAGCGTCAGCCTGTGCGGTTCTTATACCCGAAATAGAGGAAAAGAGAATGTACAAATTATCCCACAAATCTTCATCGACGACAGCAGAATTGGTGGCTATCTTTGAAGCAGTTAAGCTTATCTGCGAGAATTCTGAGCCACGAAAGTGGGTGATATGCACGGATAGCAAACCTGCCCTTCAGCTAATCAGAAATGCGAGATCACTTTACAAAAATGGTGAAATAGCACAATGTATTGCAGAAACGGTGGAATATGCCTCAGCGCAGGGTCACAACATTGTATTCCAATGGATACCCAGTCACACTGGAATAAAGGGAAATGAAGAGGCTGACAGCCTCGCGAAGAAAGCATTGAACGAAGGACGGGATTGCGCAATCCCTGTGTCTGGGGCGGATATTCGACATTTTATAACGCAAGGAGCTAACCATTGTTCGACGGAGAAGTGGTTTGATAGCCCTAAATCAAAGGAATCAGTACTATATGAAGTTGATCCACACAGAAAATTTTTCATAGCGACAGATCTCCCACGACACTTAGAGACTTTAATCCACAGACTTCGATTGGAAGTAGCCTACACAAACAGCTTCCTGCACAAGATACATCGATCCAACTCCCCGGAATGCCATTGTGGTCAAGCAGAAGAAAATGTTCGCCATATTCTTTTGGAGTGCGTTAAATACGCGAATGAAAGAGAAAAATTAAAGAAAAAATTAGCAAGTTTGGACAGACGGCCCCTCACATTAAAGAAATTACTTGGACCATGGCCTGAGATGCATCTTCAGAAAAAGGCGAACATCTTCCTGACAGATTTTTTAGTGGAGACCGGACTGGATAAGCGCCTGTGATAAACAGCCAGGGATTGATTTATATGAAATGTGTTAGTGCATATACTGTTAGTAGAAAAGGAAGGTGTGCGGGTGAACAGTTTATGACAGTGTGAACTGCTGCAAGCAAACTGTGTATTGGTATGATTTTTTTTTCGGATTGTTCATGTTTAGGTACCGTTCAGTATTATTCTTTTTTTTTTCTTCGCTGCATAACTTCGTGATATGGAGTAGCCGAGGCAATATGGACCTCAACCTCTCCACAGCAAAACAGTTAGAACAGAACAGAACAGAACATCACCGCCGCTGAACTAAAGCTGATAGGTCCACTAATATCTGAGGTGCTTGCTTACATAGTAAATCTTGTACTGACAACAGGCGTGTTTCCAGCACAGTTAAAGGTTGCAAAGGTAACCCCAATTTATAAAGGCGGTGGCATCAACAACATGTCAAATTATAGACCAGTATCTGTACTTACGACATTATCTAAGGTTTTTGAGGGCGTTATTCACGACAGGTTGTTATCCTTTTTTAACAAGTATCACATTATCACAACACATCAATATGGCTTTCAGAAAAATAAATCTACAGAGCAAGCATTAACGATTATAAAAGATCAGATAATTGCAAACATGGAAAATAAGAAATTTACACTTGGTTTATTCTTGGACTTAAAAAAGGCTTTTGATTCGATACATTATGACATATTATTACGGAAACTGTCACGGTACGGCATACGCGGGATTGCCCTTAAGCTTTTGCAAAACTATTTACATAACCGGTACCAACTAGTACAAATGAAAACAGCTACGTCAGGTCACTTACAGTTGGCCCAAGGAGTTCCGCAAGGTTCTATATTGGGCCCTTTACTTTTTTTGCTTTATGTAAATGATATTGTATGCATACCAAAATCCCCACAGCTTATTATGTATGCAGACGACACAAACGTATTTTTTACATCAGGACACTTAGAAACGTTAGAAAAAAACGTAAACGAGTATATGACATCACTCTCAAACTGGCTTAAACAAAACAAGCTACAGTTAAATGCCAAGAAGACGACATATATTATATTCCGCCCAATAAATAAACATGTAAAATATGACATAAAGATAAGCTTTGACGGGAACACTATAAAGCAGGAAAAACACCAAAAATTTCTCGGGGTATGGTTCAGTGAAGACTTGACGTGGAATGTTCACATTAATGGTTTAGTTAAGCAACTTGCGCGAACGGTAGGATGCCTATACAGAATTGGATCACTTATTCCTCTGTGGCTAAAGAAAAATTTGTACAATGCCCTCTTCTATTCGAGACTTTCTTACGGTGTACTAGTATGGGGGACGACAACACAAAAAAATTACAACAGACTTATAATGCTACAAAAGAAAATACTTCGTATTTTTGAAAATTACAATGGTAGAATAGACTGCTTTCGCACTTCAGTGCTTTTTTATAAGCACGAAATGTTAAGGGCAAACCAAATATACTATTTCAAGCTACTACAAGAGGTACACAAAAATAAGTGGTATAAACCAAAAGAAAATCAGCAACGTTATCCTGCTAGAAGAAATTTACAGCGTTTACCCAGAACTAGGACAAATTATGGAAAGCAAACTATAGAATACCAATCAATGAATATAGTTAATGAATTGAATAATAGCATACAGTTTCATGTTTCTCTAGAGGCATTTAAAAAACAAGTTAGAGAAATTATATTGAAAAATGAAATAACTTATCACCACTAGACAATATTGCACAAAACTTGTAGTGTCATCGTGGTATGAAATTTTTTTTTTGTTTGTGTACGGAAAGTGAGTCACGGTTCCTTTTCTAACAGATAATGTCTTTTTCTATTATTATTATTGTTCATGTGGTTACACGATGCATCGAATTTTTTGTTCTTGTTTTATTTATTTATTTATTTATTTATTTATTTATTTATTTATTTATTTATTTATTTATCTGTGTAAGACTTGCGTATCTGCAGTGTCTTAAGCGTGTCATGTGTTGGTTGCGTTGATTGCAGTACTTCTTTGTTAGCGCTCATGTGGTTTTTTATGATGTGTCAAAATTCTTTTTTTTCTATTGTGCATGTGTTGCGAACTTCGGGTGCAGAGGCCCCTGTCAGGCGTATAAAATGCCTTTTGCCTCTGTTCCTTTTCCTTGTATAACAAGAAATAAAAAAAATCATGGTGGTGGTGGTGTCAAGTCTGCATACTGCTAGTTTCCTGGTCGCTTATCCACAGTCCAAACCTTCTGTCTTCTTTACCCTTTCTTTTCTATTATTTCCCCTTCCCCCACCCCAAGTGCAGGGTAGCCAACCGAGCCAAAGCTTGGTTAACCTCCCTGTCTTTCCTCTTCGTATCTCTCTCTCTCTCTCTCTGTGGTCCACTTCTTGTTGACAAATGTCAGTTAGAGTAATGACCAACTCGGGCTTAATACTGATATGTCGCCAGCCAAGTGCTCTGCTCTAATCTGGTCTCGTTCTGCCTCGCCTCAAACATTCCACCGTAAAAAAGGCGTTTCCATTGCGCCGCAGTCTTCTTCAGTTACGCAGTGGCTACGCTGCTTGCAAATCCTGTTGGAAAAAAAAAAAAAAAAAGGTCATCGCAACTAACTAGCTGTATACACAGATTCGGCCAGCGCAATTAAATGTTTTAGCAAGGTAGTGGGTCGCATTTCGCCAACAAGCTTGCATAAACCGAACTAAGTAACGTTCCCATACGTAACAAGAATTATCTGAATACCCCGTTTGTTCCCCTGAACATAATCAGGCAGACACAGCCAGTCAGATACTTTCAACCATATATCCATTGCCGATCTTCCCGCAGCACCTAGCGCTCGTCTGGCTATCAAAGAAGATGTGCACTGCAGCGAAAAGGTTGCATGTGAGCGCTGCATCGACGCTTAAAGGGACACTAAAGAGAAACAATGAATTGGTTTAGATTGATAAAATGTGCTCGGAGAACTCTTGTGTAGTTTATTTCACCACCATAGGTTTATTATTAGAGGAGAAAACCAAGTTCAAAGTTTCATTTTTAAATTTCGCGCCGAACTTTGTAATTCGTGACGTAAAAGGTTTCAAAGAGCATTTAACGTATTTTGGCGCCACTGGTTCGACAAAATTTCCACAAACTCGTCACGTCAAGTCTCTGGCCCCCTCAGAGGACAATGTACATAGATTTAACCGATTAGAAACTACGTAGGCCCAAGCAGGCGCCGTCAAAAATATGTGACGTCATGGCAAATGGTGCGGGAATTCCAAGGTGGCGTCGCCACCTGTATTTTCTTCTTGTGCGATTTCTCGCTTATTAAGCGTCTTCTCGCAGCAAGCGTGGTGTTTTTGGTATCGTTGAAGGCTACTTTACTAATGCGAGAAAAATCGTTTTTCTCTTTAGTGTCCCTTTAAGTGCTGTCTACGGGCTCAGGAACATCGGTCAGCCTTCGGTGCGACTTGTGCAATCTGCCCTCGCCCACCTGTTCAAGATGACCTGCAGCGCTTGCGTAGTTGTGCGGGAATACGTTCAAGAAGGCGCCACTAAAGCTGCAGCTGTCAAACCGCCCAACTGACATACCACCCGCAGGTGAACGGTCCACAGCCCATAGGTCCCTGTTTGTTTTCACTGAATGCGACATATATTTCAATAAAAGATGTTTCGCCCACTGTATGTCAAGAGTAGACTTTTGTATTTAGTAGTAGTAGTAATAGTAGTAGTAGTAGTAGTAGTAGTAGTAGTAGTAGTAGTAGTAGTAATAATAATAATAATAGTAATAATGGTCGTGCTCCAGGAGTGAGATAACGTTTATCGGTGCATTTGCATCAAGGACGTCAAATGATGCTTTGTAAAAGAAGAACAGCTCGCGTGAAGCGAAAGTGTAGGAGGAACAAGTCTTCATGAGGCATTGCCTTGTGCCGAACAGGCGCGGCGACAAGTGGCATCGTCGTCAGAAAATGGGAAAGTAACAGTTGTGCTGCTCATCACTGTAGGATTCACAGAAACTATTTTCTTGACACATTTTTCAGCACACAAAAAAGGCACTTCCTGTCGGCCCCGGTACACGGCGCCGAAGACTTGAGAAACATCGTCGGATGATCTATCTGGCGGACGCATTATACTTCAGCATATTTTTTTATTTGTGCACCGCCGTTCAAGCAATGGTGAGGTTAATATCGTTTCCACGACGCCTGAATTTAATGCCGATTTCAGGTGCTTGCCTGCAACCTTCACCGTAAGCGCAACATAAGCGCGAGAACTTTTGGACGAAAGGACGACACAGACACTGACAGACACGTACCGCATTTTGTATGCTGTTTTGTACCCCGTTCTCGTGGAAGTCCTGGAGGTCATCTTGCGACATCAGCTTGGTCATCTTGTAACCTTGGTTTCTATAGCGAAGTTCCTGAGCGGTGGAAGTCAAATATTGTCGTTACTTTTCTGAAACTAGAAAAAAAGAAAGAGCTTCTTGCGAATTACCATGCTTTCGGTCAACAGCCTAATCTATGAATGTGTCGGCAAGCCGACAGAACAAATAGCATGTGCTTTTATATATCCTGGAAACCTATGGTGTCATGGGTTTCCAGGATATATTGTAGCACGGGTGACAGAATTCCTAAGAGAAAGAGAATTTTATCGTTTTCAAAACGGCTTCTCTTGAGCAAACACTATAGGTGTGCCACAAGGATCGGTACATTCGCCAGTATTACTTAATATCTTGCTGAGATTTATCCCAGTTCACTAATTGGTTAAAACTTGTTTTTGCCGACGACATGCTTTCTTTTGCTATGCCCGTGACATACACAGCTAGTTTACAGTTGAATCTTAATGTTAATTAGAGTGCAATTCTTATCTTCCGCGTTTCAGAACCTATACACATATCGATTAATTATAAGGGGCAAGATATTCCACAAGTGTATTCAACAAGATATTTTGGGGCTATTTATAACGAATCTTTCAGTTGGCGCGCTCATGTTGACTATGTGGCGAAAAAAGGAGCATGAGCAATCACAGGTTGTCAAACTCACTCATGAGTCGACTCACGCGGACTCGCTGAGACTCAGATCAGCCCGTGAGTCTGAGTTTGGGTGAGTCCGGGTGAGTAATATTTTGGTGAGTTTGAGTCCGAGTGAGTCCAGTTGAGGAAATTTTTAGCGAGTCTGAGTCCGAATGAGTCCTCAAGCAGAATATATTTGTTGAGTGAGACTGAGTGAGCTACAACTTTTTTGCCGACCTATGTGAGCAATAGACATTTTGCGCAAGTTGGGCAGCCGCAGATCTGTCATGAGAAGGAAAGCACTTTTATGGTATATATAATTTACATTCGATCGGTGTTATTATTTGGTGGCGTACTTTTTCCCGGTGCGCCAGCACACAAGTTTCGTTCGCTAGTTCTATTAGAGCAAGAGGATCTACGGCTGTGCTTGGGTCTTCCAAAATACGTTGCAAATGCAGTATTATAACTGGAAGCGCGAACGCCGCCCATTTTATGCCGATGTAGCTTACGAACTTTCCAGACTTTCGTAAGGCTCCATGAATCACCCTTAAGCCGAGCTCAAGTATAATTTTCATCTCCGATCCATATTTATAGGTTTATATATGCCGTGGCCCAGATTTCACACATCACAAGTTATATTTGTTCAAATATAACTTGATTGATTAAATGCTGAAAATCGCGATCTGCTTTCCACGAATACGCATCGTAGCTCTCCGGTAATTGCGCTTCACAATATTTTGCCAAACCACGCGAAATTAATACCTTACGGCATTTTAAATGGGCTGTTGCTAGGACCATCTAAATACTCCACAAACAAATGTTGTTAATGCAACGGATACATGCGAGGAAAGTTCTGGCATTAGAATATTTTGCAGTGAACTCGACTGGTCTTTTTCAGAACGATTGCTCGATTTCGTTCTGTCTTTCTTGCCGAATTTACGGCATTAGTTTCGGCTTCACGCAAGTTAAACACTTCAACACAGTAGGCGTTCTCTTAGCCGACTCACTATCTATGTTCTCGTCCCTTTCCGCATCTGGTGATTATCATATTCTAAAGCTCCTTAAATTACTAACCCCTGCTCATCTACATTTAATCTGGTACCTGGCCACAAAGGTTTTTTTGCAAACGAAACTGCCGATTCACTGGCAGCGACGTCGCATTACGCACCAGCACACATCACTGCGACGAGATTTCGGTTGCTTATATTAAAAAAAAGAACTGCCAGACCTAGTACTTACTGCTTCTCCAGATTATAAAGCACCTCGTACTCCCCTGGCTTAGCGGTTTCTACAACTCAAGGATGATGAAGGTCGCCATCATGAGATTACGCGGCCGCGTTTGTTTGCACAGGTCAGGTTTGGTGGCCTGCCTCCACGCCTCTTTCTGCAATCAGGAGTAAACAATTCGCCATTTCTTTCTGTCATATCGCTGTTTTACTAGTCCAAGAAAAAGAATACTATAACGACCTCTTCGATATCTAGGCCTGCAGAATTAGTAGAACCGGTTATTCTTTGGTTTGGGGCTTCTACTCTGGTATACTGCTGCCACAGGAATGTTTGCTTCTCTATTGAGGAGTTTCTTATCGAGTCTGAAAGAATGCCGAGCAAAATTGTCACCTTTAACGAATTCATTAAGCATAATTTGCATTTTATATTTTAGATATTATATGACTATAACAGCCCAAGACTTTTAACCTTCTATGACGTGCAGGAATTCTAACCTTTCACGACGTATTGGTGTGATCTACACATTTCTTGGCATTGGGTATGAGCCACCCTTACTGAGAAGAACAAGAAGCGAAGGTCTTCATCTCGCATGCATGACATATACTTAACGCTGTCTTCTGCTGAGCAAATGACAATGCGTAAGAGGGCGCGGATCCACAGTCAAATAAAGCATCCTCCATGGACTGATGTGAAGCATTTGACCAGAAACTATGTTCCCGTAATGCCAATACGCGGCATGTCATGCCGGTGACCTCGAGATGTATACACCACACAAGTAGATATCGCAGGCAGCGCAACCCATACCTGCGCTGTATTTCTTGCCCGTTTATTAACGGCAATGACAATCTGTTTGCCTGGAGTTCTCTGACAGCCAACGCTTCTTCATATGAACTATATCCGGCAAAAAAAGGAGGTACACTTGCATTACGCGAGGGGCAGATGAGCTGCAGTGTGCGCGAAATTCTTTTCTGATGTTGCCAGATGGCTGACATGGCTCGGACGTGCTAAGTACGCACACGAGCTTCTTGTTTCGTTTCGAAAAACAGCTACAGTGCACCTTCATAAACTGCGGTCATAAATTGTTTTCGCTTGTTTCAAATAGCGGCCGCCCCACATTTGTGCATATGTGCATTGGTCATCGCGATAACTTGCGAGGATTAGTAAATGAATCATGGTTTGTTGGTTGGTTGTTCCTCAGTAACCTGGCGCAACCAACGCGAATCATGGTTCGCCCGCTCTCCAATGTCTGGCATCACTCTTTTATGTGAGGAGTCAGGTGGAGGTAAGAAGCGAGCATTGTGCAAGGACTGCAAAACGGAGTTGGATTGAATGAAGGCACTGGTTTATTTCAGTGGCGCTTCATTTTTCCTCATGGTTGGCAAGGAAATAAACCAAAAAAAAAGCTCTCTTGTTTCTGCTGCCCAAAATTTCCAGAAATTTTGCATCTCCAGTCGTGAAATCTGGATTGTGCTATGAAAAATTGCCCGAAACAGCGTCTCTTCTTGCTTAGAAAACAAGCATTGAGTTTGGTTTCTAAGGCAGCGGTTATATCGTTTAATTTTGCTTGCGGAAATATGAAAGCACGTTGTATATGTTACAAGCTTTGCCGCGGTGACCACTGATAACGCAAATACGTTGTGTACTCTATAAGATATATAGAAGCATATTTCTGTCTGTGTGGCATAGTGGCGTAGCCCGAAAAATACTTCTGACTACACCGTCGTTCTTCTGCTTAGCAGCATTTACATTGCATGCATCGTGTCAATTTAAAACGCCGTCCGAGGAGTGCTAGCGCAATGGTATACATATATATTTGTCGCTATAAATGCTTCGCTCTTCCGGTGAAACTGCCAAGTTTCTTTTGGTGGTCTGGTACACTCAGTTGTAAGTATCACAGACAGAGCGCTCTGTATAGCCTCAGCATATATGTTAGATGTATCACATGCCTTGATGCTTAGGACTTTTATTAAATAGACCACGGAATACCTCTTCAACTATGCTCATTGGAGACTCCGGGAGAGATAGGCTTTATTCATGGCGTGTCGTCGTCGTCATTTCTTTGTTGTCATGCTTTTTTTTGTCATGCTATCTTCGTCGCACTGTCGCCACTCCTGCGCAGTCATGCCGTCGTCGTCACGTTATAATTCCCGCCGTCATCTTGTACACAGATGCTCTATCGCATCGCACGCAACTGGACACCTTAGCGGTTTAGCCCAACGAAGAGGTCTAGCTTCCACTTACCGACGCCGACTCGGGAGCCATATAGCTTCTCCAGACGACGATGTTACAGCACTGTTCCCCTCTGCAATACAGACAGCCTGCAGTTTGCGCTGGAATAATCCCAACTTCTGCTAAGACCAT
This sequence comes from Rhipicephalus sanguineus, assembly GCF_013339695.2. Taxonomy (NCBI): domain Eukaryota; kingdom Metazoa; phylum Arthropoda; class Arachnida; order Ixodida; family Ixodidae; genus Rhipicephalus; species Rhipicephalus sanguineus. The sequence continues at coordinate 235,227,192 of NC_051176.1, forward strand.
CTTTTCACGATAGGCCCAGATCTATGATTCAGGATTATACCGAAGGCGAAGTCACACGACCTTAGTACACAGGCTGAGGCTCGGGGTGTCGTTCACACGGCATTATCATCATAAGATAGGCCGCGAACAATACTCTAAGTGTGACGGATGTCATGTCCGGGAAACAGTCTCACACATTCTGTGTGACTGCCCTCGTTACCGCACAGAGCGCCATACATTTAACGCCACATTGCCTGCTTTTGAAGACAGACTCCTGTCGGAACAAAAGATCCTAGGGCCGTGGAAGAGCAGGGAAAGGGGTCTGCGAGTACTGAGAGCGTTTTAACAGCGGAGCTGGTTCAAGCTCGGAAAACCCCCGATTCGCCTTCGCGAAAACTATCATCATCATACTGGCGCGCGCTCTCTTCGTCCTCTTCTGATTCGCACTTCTGCCGCTTTATCCGGCGTGAGATGCAGTAACTGGATGGACGAGAGAACGAGCACAGGAAGAGAAAGAGAGAGAAAGAAATAGATATATAGAGAAAGAAAGGAACAAAGACATAAAGAGAGAGAAACAAACACAGAGATAGAAAGAGAAAGAAAGAGAGGAAGAAAGAAAGAGAAATAACGAGAAACAAGGAAGGCCGCCCAGATCCGCTGTTCCAGCCTTGCGCCACTAGTGCAAGCTGCGCCAATTTCTTTTAGATGTGAAGCATCCTATAGCGGAGTTCAATCCGGTGGTGGTAGTGGTGGTGGTGTGCGGCGTGATCACCCTTACTGCGCATGCGCAAGCCATCTCACACACCTCCTCTCCCCTCCCCCTCTCCCCTTTCCCCTCTCCCCTTTCCCACTCTCCCCTGAGTACGTCGTGAAAACCTGTGGCCAAAGGCAGTTTTACGTTCTTGCACCATGGCCTTCTTTGTCTCGCGCCCTCGTCTTTGTCCATTCTTTGTAGTGTTGACGGTACGCAGCACTTCCGATTTGCACTCGTGAATCCTCCATTTCCCATCGTCAGTTGGCTTCTCCACAGATTTTGAAGATGTGGTTCTCTTGCCTCATCATATGCTCTCCTTCACTTTTCCAGTTGGGACATGCACTCGTAACATGATTAGTTACAAGGCTAACGTGTCGTGTGATACTGAAGTGTGAACGAGGTCTCGGAAAGTAACACGAACACATAACAGCAGTGATGAATCATATTCGCTCAGAAATAAAGGTCTGGCTGCTATGCTTTTTCTGTCTATTAAGCTCACAGCGATCAACTTCACCCCCACCGTAGCCTCGTCGAACTGAGCGCGTGACGGATTGAATAATGAAAGCGACCCCTACCGCCGAACGTTGCATGTGATCAGCTAGTCCACTGCAAGCGAGTAAAACAACATGGCTGCGAGTGTGACAGGTCGCGCACGCGCACTGCATTGTCTCGACACTATAGACGCTCAACGTCGGATAGCGCGTCGATGCAGTTTTATCCGATATCGGCCGCCTCTCGCGTGTCCCGATTTATTTTGCTGCCGGGTGTATCGTACATGGTACATATTCATCGGTCATACATATATCATGCATACATATGTTCCCGACCGTTGACCACACCCTATGTCAGAGCCTTACGACAATGATAATCTGCGAGACCAGCAGTAATAAGCGCATGCGCACAGGACAACTTGCAAATGCAAGGGTCGTCTCCTATTGCCACGCTGTTTCCTTCAAAAAAAAAAAAAAAAAAACGCTCTCTGCATTTGTTACTTTCGGGGTCGCAATGTACACAGTTACAGAACAAAGCCAGGAAAATTTTGCTTTTATATTCCTTTTTATTTCTTTAAAGAGACCAAGCCAGGCATATGATGGGGCGTGCATCGTCCTGAAAGGAAGACCTTAGCAGGCGACGTTTGCACTGGAGTTGCTTTGAGCACCTGCGAGTGTACTACTGCAGGTCTCGCATATAATCGCTGTTATAAGACACTGACAAAGCTTGCGGTCGATTGTCAGGTGATGGGTGACTCTGCATGCAGTACTCACGGACTGAAGCGAGAAAATTTAGGTCGAAGTAATGCACGTATGTACTTTCGTTGCCAGCGTCTACAGTTGGTGTCATGTCGGCGTAGTTTTGACTCGAAGACTTTGACTCAGTGCCAACATTACCTGTAGCGGCCAGATTTGCCGCGACATGACGCGGTTATCACGACCAGTTGCTCATAGCAGTCGTTATACTAACAAAAAAAAACGGCGTCGCGTTTGAAACCGTGAGTACTGTACATACATACATACATACATACATACATACATACATACATACATACATACATACATACATACATACATACATACATACATACATACATACATACATACATACATACATACATACTACCTATCGTCGGCCAAGCCCCATCAATTTCATGGAAATGCACAGCTTAGGCTGTGGGTCTACCTGGTATATTGTTAAAAACGCGGCGGGTCGATCTGCGGCGGTCGATTAAATTATAGGTCGATCTCGCGGCCATTACGGCCGCGAGATCGACCTATTTGTGGCAGCACCGCCGCGGCGTTAGTGTGGATACGTCGCCCGTGCGTTGTGTGGAAGTGTGCGGGGCTGCTGTTTCTATGAGCTCCGTAGCTGCCGAAAACGTTTCAGTTTCCAAGGGGAGGTATTGTTGGGTTCCGCGATGTCGCACATATTGTATACAGAGCTAGTGATAAGCTTTCATTCCTATCCCGGCGACGCGCAACATCACCGATAGTGATGTCACGCGAGAATGATGTTGCGGGGCTTCGTCAGGTGTTGGAATGGCAAGGCGCTTTCCGATGGTGCGCATCAAGCACTTCGATCACGGAGGGTTAAAGCGTTCGCCGACGAAAAGAGTTGATTCTCGGTCAAATACGATAACACGTTTCTCACTCTTAGTCTGTAATATGGGCATTCATGCTTGTTGCATGCGTAGTTTCTGCGCGTGAACACCGTTGCAGTCCGCGAAGGATCGTGGCGACTTGGCCAGGGCTGCCAGTCATGATTTGCTTGCGCTTTTGCGTACTTCCGCAAGTGAATGAATCGAGTCTCCAAGTATGAAATTCGTTCTACATCCTTCGTGCGTCACCTTCGCAGTGGATGCAAGGTTTGCTCGCGCTATCGGCGAGTCCTTTTAAGCGAGCGTCACCGAGCCTTACTGTAGTTTGCGCGTTTTCTGTCGCGCTTACTCAGCTACGAGAAGCGTTCCCAGTGTAGGTGGTGCAGGCAGGGCATACTTTTTTTAAATTTATATTTCATTTATTTTCGCCCAACTCCACTTTAAAGTAAAGTAAAAGTGTTCCGAAGTATCAATAAGAGCACCTAAGCTCGTCCACTTCGTGCATGATCGCGTATAGAGTAAAGCAATGTCGTTTCGCATGTTGATTCCTCGCTCACATGAGCGATGAATGAACATGCGCGAGCGAGTTTATCGCCACTGCTAATGTTGATATATTTCTTCTCTGAATATTTTGTACCGATCTTGCAGAAATGATTGAGGCCTGATATACTGCCAAAGTTGAAGTTGCCGTAGCGTATACTTCATTAGCGGAAGCTGCGTCGCAAGATGCGATACAACAAATTGCGGTACGCGCCGCGATCAACCATATCCGAACAGCTTGAGGTTTTAGTGCCATCCTACAAAGTATGAGCAGTTCAATTCTGCTATTGACTTCTCGTCAGTCAACATGACTTAGACTTTTTTTGGGCCGTTTCTAAGCCCGGAAGGCTGGAGCAAGAATGCGATAACGTCCACGTAACCGTCAGAGCAACACGTACAAAAGACGGCACTGAATAGAAGGATGTGTCCCGCCACAATAACATTGCCACCGTCGACGATACGCTTGAGACAGTCCCCAACGTGAGCCAGAATTGTGCTCAGAAGCAACGGTACTGTGACACGGAATTACAAACGTTAGCCTCACAATGCGTTTAAAAGCGACAAGCGTATGTGATGCGGCCGCAGAAAATGCTTTTCAAGTCGCAACTAAAAAAAAAAAAAAAACAACGGTTGACTTTATGAACTTCCATATAAAAAGGAAAGAATGAGTTTGCTCAACGTCGACCGAACCGTCCCCGTCAACTTCCATCGTGAATTCTCGAACAACAAACACAACATACACTGCTGCTGGAGCAGCGACGAGCCACCGGCATCCACACTCCGGGGCTTCGTCCATTCGCCGCTACGTGCCGACTGTGCTTGATATAGAGGGCAATAGTTTTAATGGGACTGGACAATCATAAGTGAACCGCTGGGTTATCTTTAGAATTCCGGACCCTTTTCTGACCTGTTCAAAATGTACAAGTGTTAGTGCGGAGCTCACAGAGATAATACTTGTGGTGTTGTACTCCCGAAAAATAAATGTGCTTAATCGAGGTCACGTTTACGTTGTCTTCGCAGTACGTGCTACAAATTGAGTGGCACCACCACTGCACGTTAGCCGCTGATGGAACGACAGTAATTCACGTTACATTCATGTGCTTAGTCCGGCTTTTGTGGCCCTGAAGTCTGCATATACCGGGCTCTAATCGCAATACTGGTGGCATAATACTGTACACGACTGATATTGACGGCGGAGATGGTAAAAGGAAGGCTATTTTAATCGTTGTGATATGTGGCAGTGCCGATGAGGCATCCAAGGCAAAAGCCTTAGATGTCTCATAAAACACGAAAATTGACGGGCCGCGTCGGCGGTGTCAGCACGAGTGATGCAAAAAATCATCACGTGATGATGTCACCATGGGACGCCATCATGACGCCACAGATCACCAAAATATGTCACGTCATTATGACGTCGATATGACGTCATCATGACGTCACATGATGACGTCGTCACACTACATTGTCACTTTGCACTGCCTCCGTGATCGGTGGGCCGATCACGGAGGCAGTGCAAAAACAGGTGAGGTGCAGAAAGCTTGCAATGCCTCCGATCATAGAAACCAGTCCAAAACCACGTTAGGTGCAGACAGCGTTCAGAGGGGGGGGGGGGGGGGGGGGTAGGATCAATACATATACTGAAGAAAAAGACGGTTTTCGCCTTCGGGTCGTCTTGGGCGAATGCATAAGGGACCCTGCGAGTTTTTACTGCGGATACTGGCTGCAGAATGGGCTTTTTAGATGCTAGTATGGAGCAATCAAGTTTATCGGCAACATAGAACGCGCCTATATGCGGCGCGTCGACAGATGTGGTAAGTCGATATGCTGATTCCCTAACGTGCACTGTGCAAGGCAGGAAGCATCAGAGACTGCTCATGGAAATGATGTGGCGTCAAGGAGGTGGAGGAGATGCCGGACCGTCCTCTACTAGTGGTGCAACCCTGCAGGTCGAACCGTCTGTTGCTCAAAACGAAACTCTACAAGCCGTTCCACCTTGTGCTCGGAACGAACCTCTGCGTGCTGGGCCGCTTTATGCTCGAAACGACACAGTACAGGCTGGTCCACCATGTGCTCGCAACGAAACTTTGGAGGTCGCATCGTCTTTCCTTCGTAGGGAAACTCCTCCTCCCACATCCACTCCTGGAAACTAGCCGAATGAAGGATTCAACCATCAAGCACTCCTGCGAGCTTTGCGGAATCGTTCTGTTTAGAAATGCGGCATACAGAGCTGAACATATGCGCAGCGTCTCCCATTTAGCACGTGTCCATCAAGGCAATGATGGCGTCGACTGAGAGCTTCATGCTATGGAAATGCTCACCATCTAGGACGACCAGTAGGACGACCCTTCGAGTAGTGGGGAGACGGCTTTAACAAATCCTCAAATCGAATTTGCGATGACTCCACTGATCGACAGCCAGCCTTCCTTGAATGGTCCCAGCACACGACGTGCGAAGAAGAAGAAAAAAAAAAACTTATAGTAATGACTCGCGAAGGTGTCACTGCTATGCTTCTTAACTTGATTAAAAAGTCTTCTTAACCTGATTAAAAAAAAGCGCTGGTGTCGTTCCCTCTCTTTGTCCGCGTGTTAGTCTGCGCTAGAAAAGTTATTACGAAGAGTCTGGGGAGGGCGCCACGTTTTTTTTTCTTTTTTCTGGCCTTTTGAAATATTACGTGCGCAGAACTGTCTTTTCTTCTACAATATCAGCAACCCGTGTACGCTTGTCTTTGTCTTAGTCCATATAATAAAGTTGGAGGAAGGAAGGAAACAGAAAAAGGCAGGGAGGTTAACCAGAAACACTTCCGGTTGGCTACCCTGCACGGGGGGATCGGGGAAGGGGAGTAGAAAGACGAGAAATAGAGAGGAGGGAAGAGGAAAAAGTTGGTGTGAAAATAAAGTCATGGTGTGTCATAACAATATAACAGATGTGCGTGTGCGTTTATAGTTCCGTGTCTGTCATTGGCGTGCATAGGTGGGGAGGGGGGGGGGTGGCTCCCCCTTGCCTGTTTTTATAACAGAGTACGCTTCGGTATGGCGAATGTGCGTAAGGCGACTCGCTCAATTCATCACGTATTCCACTATCTGCTATATTGTGTTTTTACTTACATTTATCGTGCGGCAAAAAGTTGGCCGTTCGATCGAGAGGAAGGTGATGCAGTTTTTCAGAGGAAGCACCAGTGCAGTATGTAGAAGCGTCGTCATATACCTCTTGTCCGAAGGCGCCCAGCGAACAAGTACGGTGCCTGCCGCCGCAGCTGGGCGCTCAGCCAGGCTAAGTATCCGGTCGTCAGATGCGCTTCACCTGAGCGACACTTATAAAGGCCGTTATTGGCTGACGTTTGGAGACTGCCGTAATACGGACAAACGCCTTACGTAGAAATACAGGTATGAGGTGTCCTTTCTGCACTATCGCCTGTGTCCGCCGCGTAGCCACGTTCGTTATACTAGCCGCTGAGGTGCCCTTGTAAGCTATCATTTGTTCGCAACTCTTCTCCCTCCTTCCTCCTTTGCTGGAACCAGCTGACCGGATCACAACGCCGGTGTGTACGGACGGTACGCGTCTGCTTCGCACCCTTTTTATTATTTCTCTCTTCACCAGCCAGGGCCATGTGGCATCCTTACGCTGCACCCTCATCGATTCGGCCGCGTTGCGACCCGCTTTGCCGGCCGTTTCTCGCAATGCGCCCGTCTCCCTCGACTCCGCCCGCATCGTGGCACCGCGAGCGACGCGTCAGCGGGCATCACCCGAGAGTCTCTCTGTTTAGCCCCGATGCCTGGCGTCGTCTAGTTTCGCGTCGTGCGCGTGAATGTGGTCGTGACGTGGCGGCACGAAGGGAGAGGGGCACGCATTCGGGTCACTGAGGCTGCATCACACACTATGTTTCTGCGCGTATGGCTCAGCGATGCGGCTTTGAAGAAAAGGGCTTCGGCTACGGAGAAATGGGCGCATGCCTCCCTTTCCTCAAGGATGGCTATACACGCCTACATACAAGGGGCGAGCGAAGGCAGTGCGCGAGTGTTCTCTCTGTTTTCGATATAGCGGGTCATCGGGGGAACGCCGGAGGATTCCACAAGGCTCCTGTACACGAAGATGTCCGCAAGAGAAGTGAGCGTCCAAGTGCTCGCTTACATCGTTGAATTGATATCTAGGCCATCTGAGGCGCTGAACGCTCTCGTCACGCAGTATACATAGACACGTGCCGAAAAGTGCTACGAAACCTCAGTGTAACGAAATTCCTACGCTCCGAGCCGAAAGTCGTGTCGGTGAGGTGTGAAACTCACGTGTTTGCGTTGTGGGAAGAAATGTTTGCTAAGCGATTCAAGAGCGTGGATTGGGATGCGTCGCGCGTGCATGCGCATGCGCGACAATCTGGAGCGGATAAGACTCGCGGCTCGCGCCGAATTCGCGTGAAATTCTGCGGGTGGGCTTTACGTCCTTGAACTAGAGACAAGGAAGGCGAGGTAGCAGGCAAGGACGCTTCATCAATGGAGGCTGTGCGAGAAACGCTCGCTTCCTCTTGCGAGCACACCGCGCGTTTTATAATGCGGAATATACGCGATGTAGTACGTAAATGTCCACGCAGGGATGTCCACGCAGGGTAAGATGGTGGGGCAGGTGCGAAGGCAGACGTGCTGTTTGGCGATTTTGAGCATTCCACTTCTCGGTCATGGCACGCGTGTACGACGCAGGAGAACCACGAAAAGGGAAACAACAACAACAACAACAACATCGACCACGACGACAACGACTTGTGTACACAGTTAAAACTCGTTATAACGAAACCCGATTTTACGAATTGTCTGATCTAACGAAGAAATTTCCATTCCCAGGCAGGTGCCCATAGCGTTCTATGTTCTTATCAACTCGAATTAACGAAGTCATCATGGCACTACACCCGATTTAACGAAGTTCTTGCAGAAATAATTGAGTAAAAAAAATCAGGAGCCCTTCCCCAATCGGGACGATGGGGGGCAAGCGATGCTTCGCGCGTGCGTGCCTGGCCTACTGATTTTCTTTCTTTCTTTCTTTCTTTCTTTCTTTCTTTCTTTCTTTATTAGCGGCCGTCTTTGGAACGCTGTTTTCGGGCGGAATCGGCGTGGCGTCTTTCATGTCCTTGCCAGCGTTCTTCAGCCTGCAGAGCGGCCCAACGAAAGGACCATCCCGCGATCATGGAAACGCGGTTTAGGAATTCAGTTTTCTCGAAGTCCGAATTTTCTTGAAATGTGCAATGCCTGATATCGACCTAACGCGGCGTCAGGCAGATCGCTTTTAGCCCGTCAACACGAAATATTGCAATGAAGCGCCCACCCATCAAGTGTACTGATTCCGAATTGTTTTGTGCATCGTCAGCAGAACGCATTCATATGCTTCAGTTCATTTCATGTTGGGCAAGCATGGGCGCGTGCCTAGTGTTCAAGGCGCTTGCATTCTGACCGTGGGGACCCGGGATTAAACCCCAGCCCCAGAAAGAAAATTTATCATGTTTTGAAAATTTATCATGCTGAAAATTTCTCGCACGAACATTTCCAGCGCAAGAGGCGTTTGTGAATACAGGCCCAGAATATTTGCTTATGTAGGTTGTACTGTTGCGCCAGCAAGTCACTCGTCGACGTATACTTTTCCATCACGTGCTTGCCGTTCGCATCGGACAGTCACAGTTGAGACGTTGAAGCGTGTCTTGTATGTTCAGTGAAGGCATATATATATTCTTGTTGGCGTATTTGCAGAAGGAAAATGCCGCGCGGAAGTAACGTGCACCGCGCAGAATGATTGCCGCCGATTTTATTGATGAAACAGGGCACACGTTCATTCAGTGGAGCACAGGTTCTAACCAGCCCAGCCCATATATTCAACACACCTCGTCGTCCAGTAGCACTGCGAAATAGCACGCTTATTTTCGTTAGGCTGGAAGTTCAACGCGCCCACTGCGATCGACCGTCCTCTATGGCTTCCCAGTGCCTCAGCTTCTCGGTACCCATAGCGGTCTTTTGGCGGTGTCCACTATTGCGCTCCGGCAAAGTCGACTCGTGCCCGCACAAGTGGAATGGCCTCGAGGGAAAAGGCGCGCGCGGGCGCTGTCTGCGGCCGACAGCGTTTGCGTCCTTCACCTCGCTTTATACACAGGGCGTGGGCAGCGTTCTCAAAGCTATATGCACTGGGTGACCATCGTACGCGGTGCCAACACCGCCCTATAGTGTTCCATGCCTCTACAGATGACGACGGTGATCTTTGTTGGCATCCCTTTTGATACGGCGCGGCGACAAGTAGCCTCTGTTCGTTATAATCGGGTGTTACCGCATCTATTTCGGTCCAGCCTTCGCACCATATTTCCGATTTTATTCTTTCTTCATTCAAGTGTACTTGTATATCGTACTGTTACCTGCGCCTGTTACGACTTCGGTTCTAACATCCCCTGCTCTATCATTTTTTTTTTTTCACCAGTTCTTTAAACGTCTCTTGCATAGGTATCTCAAACCATTGAGCAGTTAATACTCTCATCAGCTTTGAATCCCCTCGTTTCTAAGAGGTGGATGCTATTGTATGCGGGTCTCGTTGATTCGATATTATGACATTCCATTACAATGCGCTGAATAGTTTCCGGACTTTTGTTGCAGCGCGCACATGCCTCGTCCTGTTGCGAATATTTGCTCCGGCGTGTTCTTGTCCTCAGGCAGCCAGCTCGGGTCTCACATATCAAAGCTCTGCCTTTTTTGGGATTATACAAATTTGTATTTCTTATTTTTATGCCGCATTTGTTAACGTTCTTTCTTGTTTCCATCCTTCGCATTCTTACATATCCCGTTTTTGTCACTTTCAATTTTTTTTTAATGACTCTTGATCTTATATTGCTTTCAAGTATACCCCTTAGTCAATAGCTAATTCTTTAGATATCCTCTTTCACTCCGTGTCCGCGCCTTGAAGTGCAGATATTTGTCCACTTTAGCCGCCCATTTCTTTCCATTCATATTCCTAAGTATTTCTTGATAGGTAATTTTGCTCCAAGCTTTTCTAGCTTCGAACGAAGCCCAGCCTATCTATTCCACCCTGCGCCAAATCATTTGCGGTTTTCCCATGCGCCCCCAAGGCCAATAAACCCTGTAACCTTTGGCCGACTTCCAGCGCCGTGAAAACCATCTGAATTCAAGCAGCGTCCTGGCGTACAGCATCGCCCACAGCTACAATGAAACCAATGACGTGCGATTCAGACAGCGGGGCGCGGTTGCGAAGGGCAAACAAGGCGTTTCCAGTGCTTCCCTATTACAACCATCCCCAGCGGTTCACGCTATTTTCTTGTGCACGTTTACGCTGTTGTTTGTATGATGCTTGTAGATTGGCTAAGCATCACAAAAATCACTGACGTCGCTCTTTGTTAGACTTCCGCATTACTGATTACGTGTAGATTATTACCTATAATCAATTACACACTATGGCGTTTTTATAATTGATCGATTACGTTTTTGTTGACGGTCCGTGTAATTAAATTACTTTTCCTGCAATCAATTACGTGTAACTTTATTTGCAAGAAAAGTGGTGGCAAAATATGCGGCTTGCAACAGGGGCGTAGCCAGAAATTTTTTTCGGGGGGGGGGGGGGGTTCAACCATACTTTATGTATGTTCGTGCGTGCGTTTGTATGTGTGCGTGTACATATACGCAAGCAAAATTGAAAAATTTCGGGGTGGGGGTTTGAACCCCCCCAACCTCCCCCCCCCCCTTGGCTGCGCCCCTGGCTTGCAACATTTGTATTTGGCGCCAATTGCATTAGCGTGACCGCCATCGTGGAACACGGCAGCCTCGTGCACGGCTGCGCATGTCTCGGCCGGCAAACCTGATCGCACCGTATATTTGTTTCCTCTTTTTAAGGGCGCGTCGCGTGGCCTGTATTGTCGGCGCTGCGTTTGGCATGTCCCTATGGTTTCGCGTTTCCGCTCTTACTCAATATCTCCTGGTTTTTGCTCTTTGCACATTGTGCAATGTTTCCCGCAAAAAAGGAAATAAACTAGCTGCTCCCAGGAAAAATATTAATGAGCTACTGTCGCTAGAGAAAGGAGTTATTCGACTACTCTCAGGCTTCTTACCGCTCCCACACACAGCCTTCATTAAAAAATATATATATATTGTGAATTTAATGCTGCTGTATGATGTTAGGGTAGCCCGAATTTAAAGCCGATTGAACTGAGAAGGATCATACCATCGCTGACATCGAGAAGCCCACAGGAAAAGTGCCAAAATATAAAAGACGCCACACATAGCCCTGACGCGTTGACACTTTCTGCACAAACTAAAGCTCACAGATATTCCAGTTTAGGCTACCCACACTTCCTAACGAATTACAAAAAAATATGCAAGCGGTGCTGAATTAATTTATTTCGATGTTCTTCGCGAATTATACCTGTAGATTGGCTGGTTTCGCATTGGCAGTTTCCTCATCAGAGAAGCTCATACGTTCATCTCGGCCGATATTGCTTGAATTGGCTTTCTTTATTGTATTTTCCACTGCATTTGTGGCCTACCAGGCAAGTTAAGTGAACTTCGCAAAAGGGTTCACCTCGGACGTCATGCTTGTTGGGCAGTACTCCTACAAGAACCAAATTCCCAGTTAAGTATCCCGTCATTCAAATTATACGCTAATCCCAATATGCCAGATCGACGTTGCGTCTCTAGTAATGTCCTTCCAGGTAAAACCACAATATATGTGCTCACAAGGCTGCCTCAAAGGGGCATCGATCTGTCAAAATGGTGCTCGCAATCACAGGAAGTCGTCGCGGTTAAAGTCCGCCTTCAGAAAACTGACGTAATTCTGGTATCGTTTTATGCCAAGCCGCACACTGGCTCATCTACCCGATTAAGATTGGGATGGATTCACTTCCTTCGAACTCAGCACTCAGGGTGCCCTATATTAGTCGGTGGCGACTTTAATGCTCCGCACGTGGCATGGGGGTATCCCACATCATCAGCTCGTGGGAATCATGTCTGGGACACATTTGTGGATGCACACTTCCAGCTGCTGAACGATGTTACAAACCCAACGCGCCGTGCTGACCAACCGCACGCTTCATCGTACTCGCCCGATTTGTCATGGTGGTTAGGATCCGGCGCAATTGGATGGCAACGTGAACCGGACTGCTGGGGAAGTGACCATTACCCCATCTTTCTCAAATTTCCCACCCACGGACAGTCCCGACTTCGCCGCGCGCTGTTGTCGAGTTGTTCACTGGGACGCCTTTCGAGAGGCAGCACTCATACCACAGGACCAGACGCCGCAAGATCTTCAAGATTTTCTTCGAAAGGCACTGGATTCGGCAACTAAAACGTCCTGGGTAGATGAAAGCCGCCCGGCCCCAGACTTGCAGCTGTTGCGCCTTTGGGCGGCCCGGTGCCGGGCTGAACTTGCTGCGGTGCGCGATCCTACGTCGATAGAAGCAAAAATTCAAATGCGGAGTATCGCGGCACAAGCTCGTCGGCATGAGCGAAGACTGGACAGAGGACGATGGCTAGATTGGTGCGCGTCTCTCGGACCCTCGTCACGCACAGCCTCTGTCTGGCGTACGTTTCGTGCAATGGAGAAGGGCCAACGTCAGCCCGACCCAACGGCTTCGGTGCTTCTAGCCACTGCGGATACCCCGTTGCATGCTGCACAACAAATTGCCCGGACGTTGTTCCCACACTATGATGTACTTCCTTCCCCTATAAATGACCATGTGACCCTGCCTTCGACGATAGGCCAACAACCTAATTCAAAGGCAGTTGCTGGAATCCAAGCACCATTCACAATGGCCGAGTTGATAGCAGCTATCGACGCTTCTAAACTGGGGATTGTAAAATCGATGAACGATTAATCGATTAATCGATTAAAGGTCCACAATTAATCGATTAATCATAATCGATTTGCGCTTTCGATTAATCGAATTAATCGGTTAAAACTATTCGATTAATCGATTACGGCATCCGCCACTCCCGCCCCAACCTCGCCCCTTGGCCGGAGCGCATGACTGCGAGGCGCGCTATCCTGAGACGCAGACCCTGAACGCTATCCTTAGACGCAGGAAGTTGCAAAGCCGAATACAACTACTTTTTCTGGTTCTATTTGGGATACCGTCGATCGCGCACTTCTACGCAATTGCGTTGCACTGGAGTACGATCCGATGAACTAAATGCCTTCTCAGTTCAAGACGTACTATAGTAACCCTCTAGACGATCGCCGCACCAATCCGAACCCACTTGTGACTTGGCACAGCATGCGAACTGGCCTAGATCATGTGTTTGACGTTGCAATGGAGTATTTACCAATTCCTACAACGTCAGTAGCATCCGAGCGCCTTTTTTCGGATGCTGGATGTGTGGCGACCCAAAGGAGGTGTCGGTTGTCGCTCGAGCATCTGGGGCAACTGACAATTCTTCGCTCAGTAGAAAAATGCATGTGGTTCGGAGCAGCAACCCCATGAAACAAAACAAAAGGGGACTGTTGAGAACGTAAGCAGCACGTGGATTCGCCAACTTTCAAAAGAGAAGTTTATTCTTTTCTGTAAATTTCATACGTGCCAGCGCATCGTCTTGTAGCTTATTTTGTTCGTGTTTGTTTTTTGCCGCACTGTTTTATCGTGTTGCCGCGTAAACGCATGTCTGCTTGCATTTGGTAAACGAGTAGCTTTCGTCACCTGTAGTGTCAATCGCAACTTTCTTTGTATTTTATTCAACCCTCAGATTTTACTCGTTTCTAATATGCGCTGCTTATTTACTCACTGGTTCTTAGTACCGTTCTGTTTTAGTCTCTAGCAAATAAGATATTGCTTACCGATGAAACACAGAGAAAAAATGTATTATAAGGCAGAGAGAGTGGCCTGAGCTAGTACGACCCTGCCTGCTACTCTGCACCGGGGAAAACGCAACGGGGCAAAAAGAGTGATGAAGTACGATGATGGGGAGATGATTAGGTAATCCGTATATACATAATAAGACACGCTTGCTAGCGTAAAGAGGAGAAGGACGCTAGCAACCATCTTTTATTTGCTGTATACCAACTAGCCCAACTGTCCGTCTTATAGGGTATATATATACCGTTTTCATAATTGTTGAGCTAACTTTCCTACGATGCAGTTAGCCCAATTAATGGCAGCTAGTCACTTCTTCAAACAGAGTGTTCAAGCGTGGTTTGCTTGCGCTGGGACGCGGAAAGTGTAAACTCGGCTCTCTTGACAGGAACACGCATAATAGACAAACGCCAGCACGTGCAACTACGACCTCGTCTTCTCTTGAAGCACGAAAGTTGCTGCCATTAGTTGAGAGAAAATGTAGTGCAGGAATGCGCACTCGCTAATTGTGAAAAGGCCCTTATAGACCCTTTATGTAATCCGCAACTTTACGCGTCGGTTTACCGAACGTCTAGCATCCAGTGCATTACGATTGAAGAAGTGACCTTGTAGCACTTAGTAATACTGTATGGTCGCATATTTAGGGAGAAATACAGCTTTCAGCTAGAGATCCCCGTCTTCTGCTGTGACAAGAAAGGACAGTCGCGCAATTTATGTTGTAATGTCTGGTACACTAGATAGCGCTCACAGTTCCGGATGTACGCACAATTGAAAAGTTGTGAGTGGCGCCGTGTTACGGAAAAGATCAGGTGAAACCTGCGGAGTATACTGGCGCAGCTGCTGTTTTTTCTAGCCGGGAGGCAGAAGCTCATGTCACTCTATTTCCCGCAATATTAATTAGAACTAACAGACAATAATGCCAAGGAAAGTATCATCATCATCATCAGCCTGTTTAAGCCCACTGCAGGGCAAAGGCCTCTCCCATGTTCCGCCAATGAACCCGGTCCTGTGCTTTATGCTGCCACGTTATACCTACAAATTTCTTAATCTCATCTACCCACCTAATTTTCTGTCTCCCCCTCACGCATTTGCCATCTCTTGGAATCCAGTCAGTTACCCTTAATGACCACCGGTTATCCTGCCGACGTCCTACGTGCCTGGCCCATATTCATTTCTTCATTTCAAATATGATATCCTTAACCCCCGTTTGTTCCCTGACCCACTATGCTCTCTTCCTGTCTCCTGAGGTTACACCTATCATTTTCCTTTCCATCGCTCGCTGCGTCGTCCTCAATTTAAGTTGAACCCTCTTTGTAAGTCTCCAGGTTTCTGCTCCGAAGGAAAGTATAGAGGATGTTATTTGTAATAATTGGGATATCAATGTGAAGAAAGTAAAGTGGACGAAAAGATAACTTGCCGCGGGCAGGGAACGAACTTGCGACCTTCGAATAACGCATCCGATGCTCTACCACTGAGCTACGGCGGCGGTCATACCCCGTCCACTTCATAGGGTACACATGTGCATTTAAACCTAGGAGTGTTAGCCAGCGCCGATCACAGCCATGGCGGCGAGTGTGGAACACTCTTTTTCTGCCTTTTGGCGTCACGTAGCAAGTGACCTTTTTTTACGAGCTGGCAGCTGACCAATAATCCCTCGCATACTACCTGAAGGCACCAAGTCTGCCAGAACGAGACCCTCGCTATGAATGAGGGAAAGAAGGTGACTTTTAAGGGCTCGTTTTTCTTTGTCATGCACCCTTAAGCTCCCCTACACATTCCTTCGCATTATTGTCTGTTAGTTCTAATTATTATTGTGTCTAACAAAGAAAAACGAGCCCCTAAAAGTAATTCGAAGGTCGCAGGTTCGGTCCCTTCCGGCGACAAGTTATCTTTCTGTCCACTTCACTTTCTTCAGATTTATATCCCAATTATTACAAATAACACCTCCTATACTTTTTCTTGGCAATATTGTCTCTTAGTTCTAATTAATATTGTGTCTAACAAAGAAAAACAAGCCCCTAAATGTCATCTTCTTTCCTTCTATTTCCCGCAGTTGCCTGTACGGATAATCTGTTTGAGGCCATATTTCTGTGTAATCTCTGCATAGGTGACCTCAAGAAAAAGATCGCGTCAGTCCGCAATTATAGTATTATGTAGGACTTCCACAATATTTAACCGACAAACCGAGAAAAGATGACTTGCTTACTAGAGCGAGCGTCTTATTTATTTCTCCTCGTCTCACTTTTACCTTTCTCGGGATTTCCTCACCCTGCGCCACACTGCATGTTTCAACTGTGACTTTCCAACCAGTGTGGTCCCCGAACGCGCCTCCGGTTTCGCAGAGCTCGAGTAGGCAGGCTTCGAGAAAATGCGACCTGCTGCCGAATAGTCCAGGGATGATGGCCACAGATGCTTGAATCCGCGACATCAACCAACGATGACGGGCCCCTTGTGTCCAGTGTGCGAAAGTGTGAATTTTCGCACACTGCACACAAGGGGCCCGTCGTCAACACTTTCGAAAGTGGGAATTTCGGATCGCCAGCGCGTCTAATGAAAAGATTTGGGCCCATATTAAACACGAACGATGCCTCTCAAACAAAGAGATATCGGTTTTAAAGCACCAATTAAAAATGCCGATTAATCGATTAATCGATTAAAAGATTCCACCGAAAGCAATTAATCGATTAAAGGCTAAATCGATTAACGATTAACGATTAATCGATTAAAAATTTTAATCGACCATCCTTATTCTAAACCACGGACGACTCCTGGACCGGACGGATTACCTTACGAGTTGTTCAAAAACCTGAATGAGACATCCTTGGCCTCGCTTCTGGATAACATCAACCACGTGTGGGCTGAAGGCGATATTCCTGCTTCTTGGACGCACGCGGAAATCATACCGATACCGAAACCAGGAAAAGACCCTACTAATATACGCAACCTGCGCCCTATCGCCTTAACAGCGACTGTCTGCAAATTAACGGAGAAAATGCTCTCTACGCGAATAACCTGGTGGTTTGAACAATTCAAATGGTACCATCCTGCACAAATTGGATTTCGCACGCACTTGGGCACAGAGGATGGACTTGGAGCACTTACTGGCATGGTCTTGGCAGGCAATAGGACACGCCGGGTGCGAACAATATTAGCCATGGATGTGTGCAAGGCATATGATGAAGTTAGCCACAGTGCCATACTTGCCATTATGCGTTGCGTGGGACTACCCGAGCGCGTGTGCACCTTCGTACACAGGTTCTTGACTCAACGAACGTTTGCTATTCGTGTGGCGGTAAACGCAACCGGCACCTTTAACTCAAAACGGGGAGTGCCACAGGGATCAGTACTTGCACCATTGCTCTTTAACCTGGCAATGCTACCCCTCGGATGGGCTCTGGCAGCGATCTCGGACGTGTATTACATCATATACGCCGACGATATCACAGTGTGGAGTGTTCACAACGACCTTCAACGACAGGAATCGGCGTTACAAGAAGCTCTTAACACAGCCGACGAGTGGTGCAGATGCATAGGATTGACCCTCTCAACAGACAAGACTCTCTACATGTCGGTTGCCAACAGCTGGGGCCGGCGACGACTTGTAAACACGCCTATTCAGCTGACATTATCTGGACGTCCTCTTACGCCAGCTCCCCAGCTACGCATATTAGGCGTTGTCATTACGGCAAATGGATCTGCAAAAGCTTGGATTCGCGAAATTAAGCAACAAGCGCACCAGGTGCTCCATCTGATCCGACGAATCAGCTCCAAGGCTGGAGGTGCCCGCACGAAGATTGCCCGTTTACTTGTTCGAGCAGTGCTGTAGCCTCGCCTTATTTATTCGGCTCAATTTCAGCACCTTACAGTGAGAGATTGGGCCCGTTTAGAATGCATCAACAGAGAAGCGATGCGCGTCGTTACCGGGCTTCCACGATGCACACCTATCCCGATACTTCAGGAAGAGGCGCAACTAAACACCATCGACGAGTTGATTTATCAACGCCGGCAAGCAAGGGAACTCAAGCCGTCATTTCTACCAGCTGCTGCTGACTTAGCGGCATATATGGGCAATCCAGTGTCTGTCTCGCCACCTTCAATAGTAAGCCTTCCACCGTGGGATCACCGGCAACTAACGGATAACAAACCTATTGGCCGCCTCCGAAATCCAGTCCCTCGTCCAACGACTACCTTCCGGCGCCACATTGAAGAAGCAGATGCTGCACTCCCGACAGGATCACTGGTGGCCTATACTGATGCGAGCTGCACGGACACGCAGGTGGTTACGTCAATCGTGGTGCCGGGGCACCAAAGCCTGTGTGTCAATCGATTGTACCTTCTGAGGGCTCCGGTTCCATCGGTCAGCGCTGAACTTCTGGCAATACGTGACGCAACAAAGTTGGTGAGCGCAGCTTCCGCATCGTCGTCATCCTTTACTATAATACGCACAGACTCTACATCAGCCATAAAGGAGCTCCGCAAGGTATATAACGCGCACACTTTCGCAGGTGATATACAGCGTATAACTGCACAGATGCCTGGCCAGATAAGGATACAGTGGATACCACGGGACACCATTTCTGCTCACATACAAGCTGACACCGCCACCCACAGTGAGCTGCCACGTACTCTAGAAGCGCCTTTCCCGAGTGATCCCCGGGGTGAGTTCCTCCACCGCAAGGAGATTCTCCGCCGCACCACACGAGATTTAATTCCACCATGTGGTTCAAACCTCCCAGGCGGGCTTACCCGCCAGGAGGAGGTGGTGTTGCGGAGACTTCGTGTGGGGGCGGCACTTACTCCGTCGGTCACATATGCCTGGCCACAACATCTGCATGGACCATTTGGGGATACTTGCCCATTCTGTACCACCGAAGCGTCCGCGGTTACAATCAAGCACCTGTTGTGGACATGCCCTGGCCTGAATCAGATACGGCGGCGCTACCTGAGAACAGTGGGCCTTCATCCGACAAGATCACCAGATTATCATTTGTGGCTCTATGGGCCCCACCATAGAGCATTGTTGATGTATATAGCGGAAGCCGGCCTCTACCTGTATATTTAACTATGTATGCCGTTGGGCATACATAGTTAAATATACAGGTAGAGCTGTATACACTGCTGTCGGACCTTGGGTACAGCCACCCCGTTGAGATGTTGCAATATCCGTATCAGCATTTTATGCGACTGCACCTTCCTTTGCGCTTGACGGAAGATAAACTTGATTTATCGTCCGTGCACATGATCCGGGACCCGGTGCTTGCAACGTTCGTGAATGTGCGTTGTGGAAGGACGCGGCGCAGCGACTACGTATACAAGCAACACGGGACTCTGCATAAGCGCCTCTGTACACCTTTTACGAGAAAGCGCTATCAGGCGGTACACCGCAACTGGGCTTCTGCCTCTCTCTCTACTTTTTTGCGAGCGCCTCGTGCACGTGGTTTAGGAGTATTCATACCTTAGAGACCAGTGCACGTAGCTATAGAGTAATAGCTAAAGGGCACTTGCGCGCGTGGTGCACGGTCCCTGGTTACGATAGGTGACACCGCCAAACTTCGGGAATTCTCCAAGTGTGAGCCGTTCTACTTGAGACAAGATCGTGTACAAAGTATCTTTTTTTCGTGGAGGCAGACAAAATTTGAATAAAGGTAACGCGAATGTAAATAAGTTACTTTTTGGGCATTTCATTGCTCACTTTTTGAGACTGTAAGGGCTAACTATAATCTACTGTATTTATGACCGAAGTAATTGTAATTGTAATCGGTTATTTTTTTCTGCAAGTTTTACAAGCCTACCGTTATTATTATTATTATTATTATTATTATTATTATTATTATTATTATTATTATTATTATTATTATTATTATTATTATTATTATTATTATTATTATTATTATGGGGTAGAAGTGCATGCCGTCGCTGACTGTTTTGCCGCACATTTCTCATCCGTTTATAAGGCCTCAGACTCTAGCACTGATATCAGACAGCCTAAGGCAGTTCGCTCACCCAGTGCTTTGTCGCTGGATGAAAATCTTATCTGCGAATGCATTAAGTGCTTAAAACCATCCTTATCATGTGGTCCAGATGGCATCCCCTCCGCCATACTAAAAGCTTATAGTAGTATATTTGTCCCAGTACTGACTACGATATTTAATAACTGCCCGGACACTTCCACATTTCCTAGCATGTGGAAAACTGCTCGTGTTTTCCCAGTATTTAAGTCGGGCTCTAAAACAGATGTTTCTAATTATCGCCCGATTTCTCTACTATGTGCCACATCAAAGATCTTCGAGCTGGCTCTTCACAAAATATTGTCTTTTAGTGTTAAAAGCTCATTGATTCCTAATCAACACGGTTTTCTCGCTGGCCGCTCAACTACCACAAATCTTGCTAGTTTCATGACGCAGATCTCCACACCTATTTCTCAGAGAGGACAGGTTGACGTACTCTACTGTGACCTGAGCAAGGCTTTTGACGTCGTCAGCCACACACTGATTATGGTTAAACTTGCGCAATTTGATGTTGACTTGTCGGTTGTGAATCTCCTGCAGAGCTATCTGCTCAATAGATATTGTTATGTAGCGGTAAATGGCCAATCATCTTCTTTATATAAAGTGACTAGTGGGGTCCCTCAAGGGTCAGTATTAGGCCCACTCCTATTTTTAATTTACGTTAATGATGTTTGTTTTGCCATTCGTAATTCTTCTTTCCTCTTGTATGCCGATGACATCAAGATTTTTAAGGAAATTCATTCAGTTAACGACTGTCGCTTGCTGCAGTCAGATTTGCGCTCTTTTTCCGAATGGTGCAACGCTAATAACCTTTCTCTGAATGCCTCGAAGACAAAATTCATGTCTATCACTCGCAAAACATCTAGCGTGTCATTTGAATACTCTGTCAATTCTGTGTCCTTATGCAAGGTTTATGAGATCAGTGATCTTGGTGTTGTTGTTGATAGCACGTTAAACTTTTCTGCTCACGCTAAGCGTGTTGCTTTGCGGGGTCTTCGCACCCTAGGCTGTGTTTGCAGATTGTCTAGAGAATTCCATTCTCCTATGCCCTTCCGAAAATTGTACACCGCGCTATGTCTTCCTCAACTGGAGTATGCGTCCGTGATATGGAATGGCATTGCTCAATCCAGCGGTAACACCATTGAACGAGTCCGGAAAAAATTCCTTAGCATATATAACCATCGCTTTGCTAAAAAAATCTCGTTCAAATACTGCTGAATTATTATCATTGCCATCACTTCACTGCCGACGAAATCGTTCTGATCTCTTGTTTCTTTACAAGCTAGTCCACGGTATCATATCCTGCCCTGTACTTCTCAATTGTGTTAATTTTCGAATTCCGCGTAAGTTAACCAGAGAGAACAGACCGTTTCATGTACCCGCCTGCTTCTTCCAACACTCTACCGTTCACAGAATACAAAGTCTCTATAATGTTAATTTTCTTGATCTTGACATTTTTCATAGTCCACAATCATTGTTTTTATCCGAGCTTTGTACTGTTTTGACATAGTATGGCACAATGTACAAAGTCTTCCCTTCTCCGTCTTTCCGCATAGTTGTATATATGCAATCTAATTTTTCATTCCCCTTCAATATTTCTCGTGTTGTCTTATTTTACTCCTCCCCTTTTGTGTTCATTTCTCTTTGTCTACGTGTATTTGCTCTTTTTATTTCTGAAGACTGTCTGTATTGTATAGTTTATTTTTATTGTTTTTTTTGCGTGCGCCTGCACAAAGACCTTACGGTTGTTCCTGGGCACGTTAAATAAATGATTGATTGATTGATTGATTGATTGATTATTATTATTATTATTATTATTATTATTATTATTATTATTATTATTATTATTATTATTATTATTATTATTATTATTGTTGTTGTTGTTGTTGTTGTTGTTGTTGTTGTTGTTGTTGTTGTTGTTGTTGTTGTTGTTGTTGTTTCGCCTACCACCACACAGGGGCGTAGCCAGTGTGGTGGTAGGCGAAGGTGATGGGGGGTCGTGGCGCCTGACTTCCCTTCATGTATGTTCGTGCATGTGTTTGTATATATATATATATATATATATATATATATATATATATATATATATATATATATATATATATATATATACGCATACGCACACCACCACCACCGCTTGTCAGGCCACCTATATAGTGCAAACACACTGCTGCATTGGCGTTCTGTGTGTGTTAGATGCAGCCAGATATGAGCAAGACTGAGCCAATGATAAGACTGCAAAGTGACGACTGTACAAATCCACGCGTTCGCCCTCGGTTAGTAAGCTCCGCGGAGCTATACATCAAACTTGTAGAGGCTTAAAAAAAATGCAGAGCAGTCCAGGCGGCTTTCCGCTGTTCGAGCTGCTGCAGGGGCCGCTATGGCAACGCGGGTTCAACTAAATGGCCTCAGAAATTTTACGTGTATTTGAATATTCGTACGTGCAGCACGTTTCTTCAGACTCCATTCAGCGGTGCACTGTAGGCAAAGGAAAACAAAACAGACGATGGAACACAATAAGCAAACGTAGTTATCTGAGGCTGTGCCTACTGCAAGCCCACTCGTCGCACTGGATATACTACCGCGAGGCACCACCCGTCTAAACTCAACCGTGCCAGGTGCCTCATGGTTTTGTTCGTGTACCTTTAATCACTATTGGACGTCCGCCAAATATGGAGGGGATTAGCCTATGTATCGCGTGACGCGCTATAGCTCCCGGGCCTTTTGCGGCGAGAGCGCGTAAATTGGACCCAGGCAAGCATGAGATGATCGGGAAAATGTATACGGCCGCCAGACATCTAGTAAATATGCATGAGATAGCGGCTGTGCTAAATTAAGTCCCTGGCTACCACCCGCACTTTCACAACGTTGGCGGAGCGCATTAATTGGCTCTTAACACTGCATGCGTCCGCCGAGGCATGTGCACGCAGCTCCGATGGTTTGCACCGCGCAACTCCTGTGGCTTTATCTGTGCAGCGAAGCCGCGCAACTTGATGCATGGCCATCGATGGTGGTTACAGTGCAACGTCGCCGGGCTAAGGCGCTCGCTACAGGAAATGTTCCGTGCGCACGTGCCCGCATGTTTAGTGGTGCATTAGTGCGCATTATTGGCGCCATGGGCGGAGAAGCCCAAGACGCGCAGCCCTAGGGTGAAGGAATCACTGGCCCGAAATAGCGAACTAGATTGCATATAGCTTACTTTAAAAGAAGAAAATATGCTGCTATGTTCTTGAAAAGGATGCAGTAAATAGTTCAAGGCCAGTGGCGTAGCCTGGGAGGTGGTTTGGGGGGGTAAACACCCCCCTCCAACCCCTGAAAAAAAAAAAAATTGTGGCTACGCCTCTCTTCAAGGCATTTTCCAAAGTAGGGAATATTGTCAATAAGCATGGAATAATGTATTTCCACAGTGTATTTTCACAAGAAAGAATGGTTTACAATTTATGTTGCGTACTGGTTTATTTAGCAAGAGACTACGCGGAAGAACCCCGCATATGACGTGCACGTGACGCGTCTTGTACTTGCACTCTATACCGGATGAACGTGTGGCACAGAAGTTTCACCAGATATTTAGAATATAAGTGCTTAGTAGATTTGGCAGTTATAGAAACAATGATATTGACTGACGCCTATCTTCAATGGTTGAAAAACGTTTCTATTATTCTATTATTTAACAGTATATTTGTTCAAATAAGCAGACACGATTTTTTGGGCGTAATGCTGCGATAATGGAGCAGCAGCAGGCTACGTGGCTGCAATATGAGAATATAAGGCCGTCTGGAAAACTACAAGAACGACGTTGCATGGCTGTGACACAGAGCTGTGGCCCCACCGGCTCCAGTTGTTCATCGCTCGATGCCGATCCTCACCTGATTCACGAACTTCCCCATGCTACGCTTATCAACAGAAAACAACCGGAGTTCTTAACCCTGCCTTCCTGCTCACGTTCGCAAAATGCACCGTCGCTTAGCTGGTTGCGTTGATGAATAGCGCCCGGAATCCACTCTCCTCCGTACCATTGTGGCATACAAAACGCCACACCAGAATATCCATCTCGATCGCGGCACTAAGCGCACGCACCCTGTCGTAAGGTGTGGCGTGGAATAGAGACGAATTTAGTAGCGCGTTCTATTTGTCTCTGACAAATGACCCACATGCGCAGTGTATGGACAGGCGCTCTATGCAGACACCTCGTTCAAACAACTTTAGCGCGTCCTCACTCGTGCGTGAAAGAGGCTCTTCCTGATGCCGGATCGTGTTCATTATTGGCTTCCTGACTATCGCTCGCTCATTTGCTAAGGCAGACAGCATTCCCCCCCCCCCCTTCCCCCCCACGCAATGCAATGCACATGCAGGCACTTTCATTATGACGGCATCTGTAATACTCGAACTGCCGTTTCCAAATTGTTTCCTACTCCGTAAGTGACCGGTCCGAAACGTTGCAATTATCCGGCACAAAACAATGTCGCAACGAAAAAGAAGCCGCTTATTTCTCAAACCGTGAACGAAAACGCGAAAAAAAGAACAAAAAGTAAGACTAACGAGATAATTGGACAGCTTAATTGTAGTCATTACGGTGGTAGAATATTACGTCCTGCATGCAAAAACAAAACGGTATTTTATAAAGTTTAACGAATAAACAGCAGAGCGAACTGAAAGTGAAGAGTAAGA
The DNA here is from genome assembly GCF_013339695.2 of Rhipicephalus sanguineus. NCBI lineage: Eukaryota > Metazoa > Arthropoda > Arachnida > Ixodida > Ixodidae > Rhipicephalus > Rhipicephalus sanguineus. Next base: position 235,252,043 of record NC_051176.1, read on the forward strand.
ACAATATGCTTTGCTTCGGACGTTGATTTTCTTAAACACAAGACCCAAAGAATGTAAAGATAAACATGGAAGACGTCGTAATTATCGTGTTTGCGGATGCGCTCTGGTGCACACACAGGGCTGCATGAGGCTAAGTGTTGGGGGAAGGAAAGGAAGGTGAGGGCAGCAGGTTAAGTAAAAAAAAACACACACACACAAACGTAGATTTCGTGCTGCTCAGACCGCACGCGGGTGGCGCCATCTGAGGGAATCTGGGCGTACTCGGGTGCGAATCGTGGGTGGTCCGCAGCCTGCGCGGCTGTTTCGAAGAGGGGTAATTATCGCGTGCGGCCTCCCCCGAAGAGCAACACTAACCCAGTCCGCCCGGCAGTCGAACGCGAACAGGTTCCACTGCCGGAACACACGCACGCAGAGCACACTCTCTTGCGCGGAGGGCACCTTCGTACCCTACCATCCTGGTTCATACAGTGTAGTTCCCGTGTCTGTACAACGCGCTGCACTCTCTCGGTGACTGCGTGAAGCGTTGCGAACAAAATTTGCCTTAATGACCCACCTGCGTTGGCTGTGCGCAGTGGCTGAGGCAAAGCTGAAGTGCTTTGCGACTCAATCTCAAGCCGAGCAATAAATGGCCCGACCGCGCGCGGTGCCCGCATTCCTGATCAAGCCGGAGTATGCAAGCGCTCTCTTCAAGAATCGATGCTTCGGTGCACGTCCGAACCGGCCGTCGACTGCCTCCTGTCTCTGATAGGGCGCGGTTAATTGTTCCCTTTCAGCTAAATATAACCCTTCGCGGTATAATGACCCCAATAATCTGATCGACGGGTATATCTGAGCCACCGAAAGGAAATATCGCAGCATGAATTCAGGGTATGTAATGCGGTATAGCTTGAGAGAAAAGTGTAAGTGAATTTCGCGTAATTGAGAGTAATAAACAAAAGGGCGAGAGGAGGGACGCTGGAATTCAGTGGGCGTGCTGTACGTCGTCGTCACGAGACGCTCATTCGTCTCGCTTTTGCTGTCAGGCAGAAGGCCGAGTAGTATTCGCGCCGTTGCAGGGAACTGCATATGTGTTAGCATATGAGATAGTCGGTGAATAATTCAAATACAATGAGTGGTATGGCTTGCTGCGTGGAATGACGCTTTATTATGTTGCCACCAAGGATGTCGATCTGAGTATTTGAAACCTTAATCTGTTACGGCGTGCGCTACATGTATACTTAGATGCCATTGCTTACTCAAAACGCTACCTCTCGCAGTGTGACTAGAAATACTGATTTGCTTCCTTCTCGTTACGAGCATCGCGCTCCAAAGATTTCCCAGAAAAGAATTATGTCGCACGTAATCGCGCGCTTATACCGGATACGCACGCTGCGTCGAAGGCGTGCACGTCGATTCGCGCGCATGGCTCAAAAGGCTGCCTGTTACTGGAGTACAGCACGCACGTGCGACTGCGGGGCTCCGTCGCATTGTCACTTGTGTTTTTGGACTTTAGCCAAAAGGTGCCGACTTCCGAGCGTCAGGAAGCGTCTCGAAGCTGCCAGCAGTCCGTGCCATGCTGGTCACTTGATGCGCTCCTTGCAAGAACACGTCGCCTTGCAGGCCTTGTACTGCTCTTTGGTAGGGTCACCGCACAGCCACTTGTGCCAATGCTTGGAGATTTCATGGCAGTTCACCCAAAAGTCGGCGTGTTCGCAGGCGTTTGCTGAGGTACGAAAAGAAAAAGAGAGACAGAATGAAGAGATACACAGCTACAGTTAGCCAGCGGATGTTGTTGCAGTTGTATACCATGTAGTTCGCATCAGTCTATATACAGCGTGTCCCAGCTAGCTTTAGCCAGAGTTTAAAAATATGCCAACGCACTCTATGACGACGCGACCAAAGGTATGCTGCTGACTACTACTGCATGGAGTAAGTAAAACTACTTTGTTGTGTTCTGGTTAATTGCTTAACTATACGCAAGATTATTTCGCCAACATTTGAAGCAACGAAGCTGGGCACGAAATTCCGGTGAGAAAGTTGTAGATCAGTTCGCAAAACGTACGACTATAGATAGTTTCTAACTTTCTATCTATTAAGCATTAGCGTTTTTCGCTTAAATAAAAAAAACAAAAATTCCATGTGACATGCACGCTTGCGCACCCTAACGTTCCCCGTACGAACAAAATGCTTCCTTCACAGCGTTTCATGTGTATTCCATTCCGGCGTGATGCGATCGAAACCGTGCGCGCTGGTGGCGCAGCAAATCGGCCGCTGTGTCACGTCAGACAGGAGGTTCCTGTGACGAAAAAGTGACAAATTTAATTTGAACGAAAGTGCGTCGTGGTGGTATCTTGTCGTGGAAAGCGGCATGTCATCTCACTTGCACCAGCGGAGTGGATCGCCTTACCTTTGTGTGTTTGGCGCTCATCTGTTTCTTTCGCGCTGTGCTCAAAACAAAAAAAAAACGCAAATTTCACCTTTTCACGCACTATTCAGCATAAAACTCGAGGGCAGCCACTGCGACACTTCTGCTTCCAGACATTGCCATAGGCGAAAGAACGCCTTACGCCCTTTTATAGTTCAAGAAAGAAATAGATAAGCACTACACACTAAACACAAAAATTATGAGGTCCGCTCGGGTATTTCAGATTATCGATCTGCCGCTTTCCTGACGAGATTCTGCTGCGACGCTGCTTCATTCAAATTTCGTCACTACTTCGTCAGAAGTTGCGGTCTGACGTAAGAGCTACCGCCTTTTTGTGCGCGTCCGGGCATGCTCGGTTTCTTTATAGATAATAATAATAATAATAATAATAATAATAATAATAATAATAATAATAATAATAATAATAATAATAATAATAATAATAATAATTCTTGGGGTTTAACGTCCCAAAACTACGATATGATTATGAGATACGCCGTAGTGGAGGGCTCCGGAAATTTCGACCACCTGGGGTTCTTTAACCTGCACCTAAATCTAAGTACGCGGGCCTCAAGAATTTTCGCCTCCATCGAAAATGCGGCCGCCGCGGCCGGGATTCGATCCCGCGACCTGCGGGTCGGCATTCGAGCACCAGGTTTTGATATCGGGGCCTCGAATCGATATTAAATATCTCAAATTACGCGCGCTTGTTTTTATTTATTAAAAAATTGGTATGCAATAAATTATGACGTCCTACAACTTTATTATATAAACGACTGCCCTCAAGTTGGTAATAATAAGTTAATTAAGAAGTTTCTGTTTTTTAATAACTTTAACAGCGGCGAGGTATTTTCACCTAGACGCAGAGTTCGTGTGCGAAGATAACAGATACTTGCCTTACCGTCATATCATTTTTATAAATGAATCTGTATTGTCTAAAGAAAGAAAACCCTGTATACACGTGCACACATTACTACACTACACGCCCCGCAAGCTTGTAAGCGTTTGTGTTTTACCGAGCGAAAGTGATAAGTGTGTAGTTATTATGTCTATTAATGTGCTCAATCTACAGCTACTCAATTAGTCTGCGTAATCAACGGCCTATTATAGCACAACTGGGAACCGCTAGCAAAGAGCGCATGAGGTACTCAACTGCACAATTTCTTGGAGCGGCAGTGGCCGGGACACTTGCTGCAGGGTTTACCTTTCGTGTACGGCTTTCCAAAGCGTTCAGGATAGTTGCCACTGAAAGAGCAGCAGAAGGGATAACGAAAAGCAGTTCCATAACGAATTCTCAAAATCAAGAAATGCCTCGCTTTACAGCTACAGAAAGCACTGGTGAATGCAACTCACATGGGGCAGTAATTGCACACGTAGTTGTAGAACGGTTTTTTCACAACGTTTCGGCCGCAGTAATGGAGTCCGCATCCTACTTTGTGTGAACTGTACCACACCATCTGTGGAGATGGGGCAGCATGTGATTATTGGTGGCGTCTTCCTGTCAAAGAACAAGCCGACGTTTCGCCAAGTCCACTTGTCGAAACGTTGGCTCCCCCACGACACCCCGTGTTCACGAATTTTTCATCTATTCAAGCTTCCGTCTTCCTTCGAAGCTCTTTCTGCCTTGTTTGGATTTCACAAGGTATAAGCATTGTTCCAAATTGCACTCGGCAGAATACCTCAGCAGTACTACAGTCGAACCCGCATATATCGAACTCGCAAAAAGAAGAAAGAATAGCGGATTTGTTCGATATATTGGATAATTCGATAAACAAGTTTTAATGAAATTATTGTACTTCAAGTGCGAATTTCGGTGCCCAAGTTGGCTTCATGGCACTGCTTACAAAAATGTAAGGAAGACACCTTCACGGCATTACGCGGGATTTCTTTTTAATTTTGTACTTTTCTGCTGTTTGTAGTTGGGGATGTGGGGTTATATGCAGGGGTGAGTTACATGCGAGAAAATGCTGTATCTATGCAAATAGCGCCTCAAAATTTTCATGCGCAGCTGTGCGCACTCATTGGGCGCTGGAAGCGTCTGGTCTACCTTGGCCCTAATGTCGGCCTTGTTTTTAAAAATCCAGCCAGCTCCACTTCGCGAACACTGTCGAAACAGCGAAGCTTATGCCCGTCCTTCATCAGGCTATATCGTACTTCTATGTCTTTCAAGTCTTCCCTTCGCTGGCGCTTAGCTTCGGCCTCTCTTGCGCGAACATCGCGGTTGGCTCGGCGAACACATGCCCGTTCTCACGTCAGCTCTCGCTGACGCTCACGTCGGGCGGCTTCTTCATCGGGAGAACGAGAAATATTCGCCATTCTGAAAACGCAAACTCCTGAACACTGACAGTGACACTAAGACTCTTGTGTACTCCACTGAGCCTCACCCTCGCCCCATCTTGGCGCGTTTCTCGAAAGTTCACCCCTCCTCCGAGCCTTGACATCCCCGGCCTCCTCCTCGCCTCTCGCAGCACGGCGCAGCCCTCCCCTTCCTACCGAGCCTCACTCTCGCCACACTGTGAGGCCACGGGATCACCGCTACGCCAACGAACGGGGAAGCTTCGACTAAGAACAGCCCTTGAGGGTTGAGGGTTAACCCTCAAGGGGTTAAACCCTTGAGGGTTTTCGCCGTACATCTCTTGCTTGGCCTGTGCTGCCACACTTCCGGAATATGTGGAATTTTTTTCATGCGCCGATGTCTCTCTATTGTGTGTGTGTGTGTGTGTGTGTGTGTTTTTTTTTTTTGCTTCCCAAAACGGCGCGCCGGCTATCGCTTGCCCATCCGAGCGCGTTCGTGGTGCAGCTGGTTTAAAGTTCGCACATTTTTCGATCATTTCTCTTGCTTTGCATGTGCTGCCACGCTCCGTTGTTGCTTTTTTTATGCTTCGCAAAACGGCGCGATTTGTATATTTAAGCTTTGTATAATGCTGCTATGTTAAATATATCTTCTTTTTTTAGTATATATTGTTCTGTTTTGATTGCATTTTTTATTTGTTCGCTCTTTTTGCTGCTGTTACCTATTATGCACGCCACTAATTATAGGAGGTCCCCCTGACAGTCTCGTACTTTGGGACCTCCTGATTCTGTATGTATTATGTAACCCGATCTTTGTACATGCAATAATAATGAATAAACTTGAAACTTGAAACTTGAAACTTGAAACGCGCGTCGGCTATCGCTTGCGCAACCGAGCGCGCCCGCGGCGCGGTTGGTTTCAAACGCGCGCCTTCTTCGATCATTTCTCTTGCTTGGAATGTGCTGGTGGCAGCGGGAATACGTGAATTTTTTTTTTTATCCGCCTATGTCTCTCCGTCTTTTTCTCTCTTTTTTTTTTTGCTTTGCAAAGAGGCGCGGCGGCTTGCACAAAGTTGCGCACCAGAATGCGCGCACGCGGTCCGGCTGGTTTCGGTTTCGTCCTTCGCGTGGTTTTCGCTTCTTGCGCCCGCGAAGCTGATCTGATGGCTGTTCGGTTTCTAATCTCTCAAAGGGTGGCCGCTTGTTACTCTCTCGTTTATTGCTCCCCGGGGCGCGATTACATCTGTTTCCGCGCGGCGCTAAATTACACAAACGACGCCGCCGTGATTGCGTTTCCTGTTTTGGGGTCTCGGAAAAACTAACTACGTCTTGTTGGCGATAGGACGAAGGATTACTGTAGGTTTTTCCCTTGTTTTGCTTTCCGGACGGGCGCACAATCATAGACTTTTCTTCCGTGCGCTCACTGACGCAGTGTGCTTACGCTATGGAAGCGCGCGCCGGTTGCTCTGCTGCCGGTGAGTCGAGCAGCGATTCTTCCGATGCGGACTATTCCCCAAGTGCCGAATCAGAATCTGATTCATTGGATTTTGTCAGACGAGAATTTTTTGACGAGTTCAGACTCCGATGACGATCAAGGAGCGACACCTGAAAAGCGTGCGCGGCGAGCCAATGCTTCAAAGACTATCACACGCTGAAAAGTTTTTAGTGTTAGAGCACGAACATTTTAACCGGAAAAGTACTCTGGTGCGCTTATTTTTGTATGGCTATGTTTAATACAATGCATAATTTTTATTTATAAAAAAACTATTAAGTTTTTCTTTTAGGATTTTGCTTGATTTTACTACGAATAAACCATGTATACGTAACAACAAAAATGATTTTTTGTCACTTTACGGTCACGAAAAAAAGTTTTAGACAATTTTTTTCTTAAATAGAATCGTCTGAAGAATTTATTTCAGCAATAAAAAATTACACAGTTTTGGACTGTATTTCGCGAAAAAAATTCGACCCTCAAAGGGTTATTTCATACTCAGCGGACTTCTTGGGATGCTGTGCGCAGCGGCGACGTCAGGCGTCTTTTCCACGTTCGACTGTGTTGATTATCCTCAGATTTGCGGAGAACAGCAAGATTCTTTCGTTTTACGGCATCCATCGCATTAAGAAAGCGAGCAGAGAAGCAAACGGTGACCACGCACGACGGGCGGGCGGCACAACGACGAGGAATCACAGTGGAAAGCAATGACAAGACTAATTTTCTACTCGCTCCGCGCGCCGCCGTTCGCTCTCCCAAAGGCATGCGGAAAGGTTGCAATTCAGTGAGGAAAAGCCAAAATTTGTGAGGGAAAGCCAACTTTTCGGGGCGTTTCGCGCTGCCCGATGTTCGATATATCAAGCGTTCCGGCTATTTTTGTCCGATGTATCCGTAGGTTTTCCTATGCATTGACGTTAAAGCAGTGCCATGTTCCAAAAACAGTTTGATATAAAGAATCATTTGATTTAGCCGAGTTCGATATAGTCGGGTTCGACTGTATATAAAAACGAGTTGACATATAAAGAAATCTACTATACTAAAGCCTTAATTTTATCATGCAAGACTCGACGTGCGTGGGCTATCAAACATCACAATTATCTGCTACTTCGACTGGTACAGTCGTAGTTGAAATGTGTTTTCACACACCTGGGTGTAGTGGCCGACCATGGAAGGAATGTTATTCCCGGTGTCTCCAAAAGAGAAGTTGTGATGTTCCAGGAACCATACCTTGATGGCGAAAAACCATGGCACTTTCACATTCGACACGAAGATATTCTGTCCGCAGGATCCATAATCTGTTTCGGTTATGACAATGGGAAGGTTATTGGACAGATGTCTGAAACATTTATTACTGCATATGTGCAACCGCATGTGCATGATTCCAAAAACTCTTACATTTGATGCCTTAACACTAAAAAGAAAATGCTTTGTGGTAGGTCCTACGAGGGTTCTTTATTAGTTGTCTTGCTGCGCAATTTGTCAGCCCGTTAGCGTCGTTAATGAGAAAAATGGAAATAAAACAAACGCTCCCTGCACGAGCTCGCCAGTAGTTATCGCTCATGTCTGCCGCTGTGCCTTTTTTATACGGTGCTTAATCCCTGTGAATATTTTCACTAAATGTGACTGCGGAGACCATATTTTATATTATATGTGCCTGTAGGGAGAGTTTTGTTGCCGCTGAACTCTCAGCCTTGACAGCACGCAAATCACGGGGGGGGGGTCCTGACCCCCCTTGTGCTCAGGCTGGGGAGGACACCCCTTGCAAGTGTCCCTCCTTGAAATTTATCTTTCAAACATGATATATTTGAATTGCTTGACAGTTACGTATAGCGCGTTCAACTTTTTTTAATGCTTGTTTGTGTCGTAGTGCGTACCTCTGCTCAATACCCCTCAGCTAGCTGTGCGAGACTATTGAAATCGCCACTGCCGCTCGACAAGTTTCTGAGAGGACTCAATAGAGCATGCCCCGCCACGGTGGTCTATAGTGGTTATGGCGCTCGACTGCTGACCCGAAGGTCGCGGGATCGAATCCCGGCCGCGGCGGCTGCATTTTCGATGTAGGCGAAAATGTTTGAGGCCCGTTTGTAACGGCCGACAACGCTCTTTGCGATGCCTGTCGTTGCGAGGAGACGCTTCACCACATCCTGTGCGTCTGTCCGGTACATAATGTTCAGAGACAGTCACTGGCGTCCGTTCTAGTGCACCTTGACAGTAGTCAAATGTCTGTTGAAACTATTCTTGCATGTCGTCAACAGAAGACATCGCAGCTGAAGGCGACGAAGGTACTGCTGAGGTTTTTAAGAGAAACGGACTTGGACAAGGGGCTGTGACAGTAATATCACGTACCACGCAAGAGTGACCGACTGTGACTGAGTCTGTGTGTGTGCTGTGTCATGTGCTATCTTTCTCTCTCTTTTTCCATCTTTAAATCTCCCCCACCCTGTTCCTATGTGTAGGGTAACAAACCGGTTTTTCCTAAACTGGTTAACCTCCCTGCCTTTCCTTCTCTACTACTTCTTCTTCTTCTTTTATTTCGCCCCGCCACGGTGGTCTAGTGGTTATGGCGCTCGACTGCTGACCCGAGGGTCGCGGGATCGAATCCCGGCCGCGGCGGCTGCATTTTCGATGGAGGCGAAAATGTTTGAGGCCCGTGTACTTAGATTTAGGTGCACGTTAAAGAACCCCAGGTGGTCGAAATTTCCGGAGCCCTCCACTACGGCGTCTCTCATAATCATATGGTGGTTTTGGGACGTTAAACCCCAGATATTATTATTATTATTATTATTCTTTTATTTGTCTATATTCTTTAACTTTGAGCAAAATCGACGAACTAATTTGCGCGGACTGTGCCACACCATACGCTGACAATGTCCTATGTTTTATATGTCGCTTGACCAGGGGCGTAGCCAGAAATTTTTTTCGGGGGGGGGGGGGGGGGTTCAACCATGCTTTATGTATGTTCGTGCGTGCGTTTGTCCCCTGCGCTTGACCAAGCGAAACGAAATATTCGACACTGCCAGTGATGCCAAGATCTTACGTACATTAATTAAACTTAGTTTTCTCACTTCTTAACAGGGAATAGGTATGCCAGACACATGGAAATAAGCGTGACTAAACCATACAAAGAGCCTTAGCTATACATACGGAAACTCGGCAACTTAATTCGGAGTCGTAATCATTTACTTTTGCTGCAGTGGCTCTGTAGCCGTTGCGCTGTGCTGCTCAGCACGAGTTCATGGGTTCGATTCCCGGCCGCGTTCTGAAGAGACCCTTACGAAAATTCCGTTGAAACGTGCTTCAGCGCACATCTAAGAACCTCAAGCATATTCGACTATTAACCTGACGCCTCCAACTACGACGTCCGAAGAGACAGTTGAACACGTCCAGTGCAGCTGCGTTAGTTAAAAGGAGTTCATTATACACGAAGAGAAAGAAGAGAAAGTGTGTCAGGTAAGTAGGAATAATTTCTGGCCATTGCACATTCATTTGTACGATTTTTTACTACTGCGTGGCACGTTTCCAACATTAGGTGACGCCTGTAGCACACGTATTGCGTTGGCATACGTAACAATTTGCGCGTTAAGTTGCCATTTTTGTGTTAACGAATATCGAGCACCAACAAGTTCATAGCAGGAAGGGGAGGATGATGCGGGCAGATCTGGCCTTGCGAGATATGCAGGCAGTTGCACCGCTCGGTTTCCTCCTTCCAGCTTATGTTGAAAAAAACATTTTCACAACAGGGGTTAATCCCCTCTTCCCCCTCACCTCGCCCGAAGGAAACTGCCGGACCAGTTTTAAATAAAGTGTATTCATTAATTCACAACAAGTTCATAAGCGATTGAAAATATTGAAGCATTCGCTGAAATGAGCACTGCCTTGTGATACAAATTTGTTGAGAAGATTTTATGCGCATGCAAAACGGCGAATAACGAACTTTAAAAGTGCATCTTTTTTTTCTTCGTTGCGCGTCTCATGACCATTATCTGGCACTTTGTCAGTCAGATTGTAGAGGAGCCACTAAGAGGGGAAAAAATAAAAATAAATAAACAAATAAACCAAAAGAAACCCCAGAAACAGAAGCACTAAATTTATTTTTTCTTGATCTGCTGATATGAAGCCTCCGGGGAGCGAAGACAAGGAATGCCTTAAGAAAAATAACCGTTCTTTTAATTGAAAGCCATAAATATTAAGGAAAAGGAAATAAAATTAGAAGAAAATAAAACTTAATTGCTGGCGTATGGAAGTAGAAACCACATCTTTCGTATTTACGCGTGCGATGCGTATCGTTCGTATTCTCTAAATGACTGATTGCTAAATGCGTAAAATTGGGGAATAGACCACCACAAGAGAAGAGACACGGAAAGATCGAGCGCAGTATATCTTAGTAGAACGAACCAACTAGCTCCGTCAAGGCGTTCTAATGAGCTGTACGTGGCGCCTGTTTCGCAGCGTGCCGAAACGCCGTCTATCACTGAAATGTGCCCGTCCACCACCAGGGGCATGAGTGACCCTAGTGAACACGTCTGAGAACCTTCCAGCTGCACATCTAGCACACACGCAAGAATATCCAAGGCATTGTTTAGTCGCCGCCTTAGCTCATTTTGGTAGAGAGCATCGCGGGCTTGTTGTAATTAAGTGGGTTCAGCTGCGGTTCAGCAGACGAGCGAGACACACACACCATCGTTGCCACATTTTATGATTCAAACAACAAAAAGTGGCTTACCTTCAACCCAGCGTCCAGAGGGGCTGTCATGAACAAGGAGCTGGCAATTTTCCGCCCAGCGCTGCGCATCCTTGGCAGCTCCTTTGTGCCATGTCTGAAAAGGACAAAACATTGGGGCAGCTACGTACTAGCGCTGCGAAGAGTGAGGAAGCAGCGGAGCTGGTGGCATTGCCCTCCTTCTCACCCTCCTCCTCCTTAACCTCACTTCCCTTACCCACCCCTCGCTATACTATACGATGCATGGCTATGCTTTTCACTTTTTTGTGTATTTTTCTTTTTGTCTCTTTCTATCTTTTTCTCCCTTTCTTCCCTTTATTTCTCTATACTTCCCTCTTTTTATTTCTTACTCTGTCTTTCTCTTATTTCTAGCTCTTTCTCTTTTTTTTCTCTCTCTCTCTCTGTGCTCGTTCTCTCCCCCATCATAGTTATTGCATGCCACGTCGGAAAAATCGGCGCACGTGTTCTGGGAGCGAAGCAGAAGATGAAGAAGAGGACGAAGAGAGCGCGTGCCGGTTCATGATGACGATAGTTTTCTTGTGTCGCCACATGACATAAGGAAAAGCTTTACAGATCCGCTGTAAAAAAAGAAAGAAAAAAAAATTCGGCAGATCCCACGCACTGTGGGAATCGATATAATGCGAAGCGGCCAGCAAGGAGCTGCATACATCGCCTTGTTTGTCTTTGAGCCAGATGAAATCATTCATGCCATGGCATCTAGTCCACCATATATCGCATGTTTGCCATGCACGCATGCATGCACAATCTAGTGTACACCATGCCAATGAAACGCATATTCTGGTATATAAATGCATGACCTGTCGTTTATGCTCATCACGCACTCGTGTCATGCCATACCAATTTTGATATATATCACGTCAACAAAACGGCCGGAAGTGCACCATGACAGTGGCATGTAAATCATACCGTACATGACATGCATAACATGATTCGCATGTTAAGACCTCTCATTTATGTTTGTCATACAGTCACATCGCGCAATACCAATTTTGGTGCATATCAAAGAAGCAAAATGGCCGCGAGTGCACCATGAGCAGAGCATGTAAATCATGCCATACATGACATGAATATTATGGTTTTTCATGTTACCACCTGTCACTAATGTTCATCATACAGTCACATCGCGCAATACCAGTTTTGGTGTATATCAAGCTATCGAAACGGCCGCGAATGCACCATGAGCGTGGCATGTAAGTCATGACATACATGGCATGCATGTCATAGTTTTCATGTTACCACCTGTTATTCATGTTCTTCATACAGTCACATCGCGCAATACCAATTTTGGTGCATATCAATCTAGCGAAACGGCCACGAGTGCGCCATGAGCATGGCATGTAAATCATGACGTACATTTCATGCATGTCATGATTATCATGTTACCACCTTTCATTTACGTTCGTCATACAGTGGCGTTGCGCAATACCAATTTTGGTGTATACCAAGCTAGCGAAACGGTCGGGAATGCACAATGAGCGCGGCATGTAAATCATGACATACATAACCTGCATGTCATGATTTTTATGTTACCACCTCTCATTTACGTTCGTCATGCAGTCGCGTCGCGCAATACCAATTTTGGTGTGTCAAGCAAGCGAAACGGCACGAGTGCGTCATGAGCATGACATGTAAATCATGTCGTGCATGTCATGATTTTCATGTTACCACGTCTCACTTACGTTCGTCATACAGTCGTGTCGCGTAACACCAATTTCGGTGTATATCACGCAAGCGAAACGGACGCGAATGCACCATGAGCGTGGCATGTAAATAATGACATACATGACATGCATGTCATGGTTTTCATCTTACCAACTGTCATTCATATTCTTCATACAGTCACATCGCGCAATACCAATTTTGGTGTATATCAATCTACTGAAACTGCCGCTCGCACATCATGAGCGTGGCATGCAAATCAGGTCATACATGACTTGCATGTCATGATTTTCATGTTACCACGTCTCACTTACGTTCGTCATACAGTTGTGTCGCGTAACACCAATTTTGGTGTATATCACGCAAGCGAAACGGACGCAAATGCACCATGAGCGTGGCATGTAAATCATGACATACATGTCATGGATGTCATGGTTTTCGTGCTACCACCTGTTATTCATGTTCTTCATAAAGTCACATCGCACAATACCAATTTTGGTGTATATCAATCTAGCGAAACGGCCGCGAGTGCGCCATGAGCGTGGCATGTAAATCGTGTCATACATGACATGCATATCATGATTTTCATGTTACCACATGTCAGTTATGTTCGTCATACAGAAATGTCTCGTCATACCAGTTTTCGTATGTATCCCTTCATCTAAACGGCCGCGAGCGCCCCGAGACCATGTCATGTAAATCATGCTGCACATGACATGCGCGTCATGATTTGCATGTTAGGACCTGTCATTATGTTCGTCATGAACTCTTGTCACGCCGTACCAATTTTGGTATATATGAAATTAACGGAACGGCCGCAAGAGCCCAAAGGCCGTGGAATGTAAATCATGCTGTTCATGACATGCGTGTCATGATTTTCATGATGTGACCTGTCATTTATGTTCGTGATAAGGCCATGTTATGACACACCAATATTGGTATACATCCGATTAACGGAACGGCCAAGGAGCACAAAGGCAGTGGAATGTAAATCATGCTGTTCATGACATGCGTGTCATGTTTTTCATGATATGACCTGTCATTTATGTTCGTAATAAGGCCATGTTATGACACACCAATTTTGGTACACATCCGATAAACGAAACGACCAGGAGAGCACAAAGTCGTAGGCGGCTAGATAGATAGATAGATAGATAGATAGATAGATAGATAGATAGATAGATAGATAGATAGATAGATAGATAGATGATAGATAGATAGATAGATAGATAGATAGATAGATAGATACGCTCAAAGTCGCAGAAGTTCGCTAAGAAATGCTTCGCATTTAAAAAAAAGGGGGGGGGGGGTGGGGGGCGTTTGTGTACTCGGCGAACTAAACGCCGGAGGCATACGTTACGGCGTGTATTCGCGCGCGCTATGCGCGCCCTGAAGCATTTGGGCGCATTGATAAGGTACGGGCCGCAGTGTCGGACGGCTCCGATTCCGGCGAGACTATAGAGCTCAGACGTCACGCAAGAAGCCTAGACGACGCGGTCGTCCTTGTTTCCAAAGTAGGATTTTCAGTAAGAGGTGCTAGCGTTCCTGAATGACGTCAACGTCAAAGGGCGCAAGCATTCTGCTTATAAGAGCAGACTACGTACAGGAGCGATATTTGCAGGACATGCAAGCTCTCGCGCTATACGTGAGCACTTTCAAAATTAACGTGGCTGTATAGTGGTTCGACAGTTATGGTCATGTCGCTACAAGGTCTAGGCGCTTCCTTTAATTCCTTACATGTCAATGTTACGTTCGGCTTCAGGGCGGTTTCTAAACGCAATTAGCGATTTCTTAGTGGGAAAGCGAGCTCTGCATGGTGACGCATGCGTGCAGTATGCAATCAATGGACGTTAATCTTGGAGCGTTGGTGACTTCTTTTGCGGGAGTAGCTGCTTGTGACCGTCCGCAACGAACGTATGCTATGTCTTGTCGTTAAACGTGTTATACGCCATCGTTGATTCTCGCACAAATAGTTGCGACCACTCCATTTGATCTTACAGAGCTGATCTAATCTTCGTGTTTGTGGGACGCGTAAAGTCGTCGCATAAAATATTATACTTGTTAACGATTTTTTTTTCTCGGTAGACAAATACACATATTTCTTAGAGCATCACCTACAGCTGCGAGCGTAAATAGTTTTATAAAATTTACAACACATCTATGGGAATCACTTCGAGGCCGTGAGAATAGGCAGACTGGAAGCATGAGCAAATCAAATTATTTTTTACGATGCCTAAACTATTCTTCATACCACAATTGTTTTTCCAACTTATCGGCAAGTTAATCTGCGACTATACACGATAAAGTTCAGTGGTTTCTACACATACAACGAAGAACGTTTTTGGTGCCTACCGACAGGCTTTCGTAAAATCAAAAACATCAAAATGCCAAAATAAAGGGTAGCCTACCATTTCGAGCATATCGCTGGCTGGCGGATGAACTCGGGTGCGAAAGAAGTTGTGGTACAAGACGATTCTTTTCATCACTGGTCTGTAGCGTGTGTCCAAAGTGTGTTTCGGCAGCATGTGTCCGTAAACCTTGGGCCCTTCATAATCAACCAGCGCATAAAAAAATTACCGACATAGAATGCTACCGCGAATTTGGGGGGCCTATTTTGTAACGATCCACTTCCTTTTTTTCATTCTTTTCGCACTTCGTCATAGAACTTCGTTATAGTTGCGATCGGCCACTCGGTGCAAAGTTCATGCGACAGAGCGTAAGAATGGAAAATGAAACAGATCGCTTCAACATACGGCCCTTGACTGTCAGAGGTAAATAAGAAAATTTCGTTGAAATGAAAAGCTTACAATAGTAATGCAACGGTATATTATCACCCAGTGAATTTGTTTATTGGAACCCCAGAGGCCTTTTACACGTGATTCAAACACTGGAATCAAATACCCGCCATGCTTAGGGTACGTACAGCCCGTCCCCCCCCCTCCTCTTTTTTTTTTTGAGGGGGAACAAAATCTTAAAATTAACCTGTTTAAATAATACCGACGTTATTGCTGTACCTAGTATAATAGGCTGTTTTGTGCGTAATTAACGTAGTTAAACGAATTACGATATTCGTTAGTGATCTCAGGTGTCTAAAGCAAATCAGTGGTTTGGAGCCAGCCCTCAATGTGCATCTAGCTTACAAGGAATTTTCATTACACAGGCTCCTGTAAGCGCTGCGCATTCAAATATTTCACATTCGAAGGCTCTTTGAAGGCGAAACTGATGTGGAAAAAGACCGCCTATGACGTCATCCTCACTTTCCTTCGCCTTTGGTCATGCTGCCATCCTCAGCGTCCGCAGAAGAACACATAAACTGGCGCTACGACCGCATGTGACAGTGCGGTGAACGCTCTGTGTGCGCGATCATCATTTCAACGTCTGTACATTACATTGATCAGATGGTTTAAGAGGTTCAGTGCAAAACAACCCCTTCAACGAAGGACTGAAGCCGTGCTCAAATATATCACTTTGAAAGTCCTTCGTTAACACGTCTTTCTTTCTTTCTTTCTTTCTTTCTTTCTTTCTTTCTTTCTTTCTTTCTTTCTTTCTTTCTTTCTTTCTTTCTTTCTTTCTTTCTTTCTTTCTTTCTTTCTTTCTTTCTTTCTTTCTTTCTTTCTTTCTACTGTAATGAACTAAAAATGGTGGTTCCATTGCTTGTCTTCTCACTGTGCGTCCATTGTAGGCCAGCGTTTCTTGTTCTTCATCTTTTTTTACGTTTGTGCTTCTAAGAAGCGTTTGTACAAGCCACAATAATATAAGTGTGAGCAACTCAATTGACCACCTTACTTTTTTTTTTTTGTAAGACACGTGATTATATGTTTCAAGCTCTCCATGAAGCCCAATTAACCTTGCGTATATTTCAAGAAATGTGGTCGTTATATTGACTTACTTGGCATAGTAGGGATCTTCCCTCCGCAGCAAAATCCTAATAAAAGCAGCCATAGAGATGCCACCTCGGTCAACAAGTTTTGCATTGCAAGATACTCCTGTTGGTTGATTGCCTTAAATTCTGCGGGAAAAAAGTAAAAAAAAAATAGCTTAGCAGATTGCAAACTGCAAAATACTTGAAGCGAAGTATCGGGTAATGTTTAACAATTACAGCAGCGTATGTATACTTTATGGCAAATCTGTTCCGCGGAATCCCGCAGTCGAGGTGGAGTAAGTAAGGGTTATGAAAGAGAAAAATTGCCATCCACCCGTTTGCAGCACCAAGCTACAAGGAAAGCCATACGAGTTTCGCAGCTTCTTAGCGGACGAAAACTCCTTCTGGTACGGGGTTCGAACACGGGACCAAAGCCGTTTTGGGGCGGTTGCATTACGAACTGAGCAGCGCGAGGGCGAATTAATCGACAATTCGAAGCACATGAACTCAGAATATGGTAAATAAGTCCTGCGGAATCCCGGAAAATGGAAGAAAAGGTGAGAATGGGGATACGCTTTGGCCATTGGTTCGAACCCAAACCAGGACGAATTTTTCATCAACTTAAAAGCTTTTCTTTATGAGAAATTCGCATAGATTTCCTTGTAACCTTGTGCGTGCGTGCGTGCGTGTGTGTGTATGTGCGCGCGTGCGTGCGTGCCTTATTTCTTCGATATACCTTATTTATTCGTTTCATTTATGAACCTATTAAGCGCGCAACGATAACTGAGTCAGTTCAGACCTTTCTTGCCTTTATGCCGTACCGTACAGTGCAGCGTAACTATTCAGTTAATCGAATACATAGTACTTTCTCAAGAAGTAAAGACAGGTACTCTAGACCTCTTCGTCCGTACATCACGTCCTCTCGATATGACGCGCTTTTGTCACCAGATATGTTGCAGAATGAATGGAAGAAGGAGTGCCAACTCTAAACAAAAAGCGTGGCTATATAAAACAGCTGTATATTGCCAAACGTCTCTTTAAAGCGTTGCCCGGGAACCTATATACGCTCAACACCGCAAATACGTCTTCAATAAATGTTCTCTTTTTTTAAACAAGGAGCCCTCACTATCTTGTTTAGAGCGATTCAGTACCGCTATCTACATGGTGTTAGTAAATAAAAAGCTCACAGGGTGCCTTACGCATTCGAATGAGACGACTCGAAGGCGAAAGTAATCTTCTTTTGCTTCTCAGGCGATGTAATATCCTCACCTGCCCTCGTCCACAAAATTTCTGCGCCTAACGTGGTTTTGCACTGCCTCCAGGATCGGAGGGATTGCAAGCTTTTTGCACCTCACATGGCTTGCACTGCCTCCGTGATCGGCACACCTTTGGCCTAGCGACGAGCTCATTTGATGACGTCATCACGTGATGATTTTTTGCATCACTCGTGTTGACGTCGGCGCCGCGGGATGCCCACGGTCAATTTTCCCGTTTGATGAGGCAGCTAACGCTCTCGACATAATAAATAAATAATAAATAAATAAATAAATAAATAAATAAATAAATAAATAAATAAATAAATACTGATAGGATTTAATCTCAGAAATTACATGGCCTTGCTAGACCGCAAACAAGTGCTTCTTTTAGAATAGAAATAGAGAAATGCTACTTGACGTCTGACGACTTTTTTTTTCTTTTTTTTTAAGATTTGGTTTCATCAGGAAAGGCTATTTCGATGCTCCAATTATTTTGGATTGTGTATATCTATATATGTCGCATCCATCCATGAAATCGTGTTCCCGATGCAGTTATTTCTTCAAAAGATTTTTTCACGCTTGAAGGTTTTGCTGAAGACCTTTTTGCTTTTTATTCCGTATCCAAACGTTATATGTACGCCCACCCATATATTCAGACCACTTTTCCTCGATTTATTTCTTCTTACTCTTTCTATATTTCTTGTGAACTTAGGCTGTATTAAAAGTTTCGTTTTTTAAATTAATGATTGTGATACCCTCATTCCTGAATACCGAATTCGGAGTATTGAGGAATTTTCCAATAACCAGTTCGGGGTACTAGGGAAGAGAACCTTAACTAACTAACTAACTAACTAACTAACTAACTAACTAACTAACTAACTAACTAACTAACTAACTAACTAACTAACTAACTAACTAACTAACTAACTAACTAACTAACTAACTAACTAACTAACTAACTAACTAACTAACTAACTAACTAACTAACTAACTAGATAAATAAATAAACAAAATAGTGTATTCGGCCTTGAATAGCAGCTATTTGCTGCGAGCGAACCCTGAAACTTTTTTTTTTTTGAGGATACAACCTTATAGTTTGCAATTTCCCATGCGGTGCAGTTCTCTTATTCATATACAGCTGCTTAATTATATCCATTTTTTTTCTACTCTCTCGTTTATCCACAAGCACGTACCCCTATATTGATTTTATTATTTCCTGTATTTCACAAGGGTTGTTGGTGCACATCTAATCGTGCTGTATTTCTTTCTTTTTGCGATGGAAAGAAACTGTCGGTGTGGACGTCACTCGAGAAAAATTGGTCTATGTCGTCGGCCGTGAACTCCGTGACCCTGCCCTTATTTCTTTTTTTGCCGAAGCGATTCAGTTGGAGAAAGATGTCAAGGAGCATTCGGATGGCCCGGGAATTCGCGCTTCACTGTCGTCGTTGAGTCGTTTGAAGATGATGGAGCTCAATCTGTGTCGCCACTTGCTCGATTCGATTGCTCGGCAGACGGGCGAGTCATGAATCAAAGCAGCCATGGTGACCACCAAAGCGCATAAAACGAAATGAAACGTGACGTAGAGGCGAATTCCACGAGGGCAAGGGCCGTGTATATACTGAACGCGGACTGCCATGTCGCGCAGGCAATTTCAGTATATCAGACATGCATATCGAAAAGAGGCGCGTTTCATTTCTCTATTCATGAGCTGTCGCCTTATGATGCGTAGATTAGTCAAGCCCTGCGACGAGAAACGTTCCGCCGTCTCATTCGCAGTGGGCGTTCCACCGTGTCAAAGGAAAGGGAAACGGCACATATGTTTCTACACACTAAAAATGAAACTATCTTCTATCATTGTGTCGTATTAGACATTGTACCCGCCTAGGGGTCTGTTTTATTTATGTTTGAAAGGACACGTTCATTAAGGTCTTTCGCGTGGAATGCAATAATTTTAATCGGCGATCCGCACGGTACGAGAGCGATCGCCGAGCTTCTCAATGCTCGAGCACCGTGCGAAGTTGATACGACGGTCGCGCGGCAGCTGGAATACAAGTGCGGGTGCGCAACGGGATGCCTCGCATAGCGACGGCAGGAATTTTTCAACTGTCAACCGATAGCGCTCATTTCACGCACTACGGAGCGCGCACGCGGAGCGATGTTGAGTCACGGCATTCCCGCGACGCGTAAATAATATTAGAACGACGCGGAACCCGTATACTACGAAAAAAAGCGGAGCCCATCTCTCGAAGCGAGCGCGTGTGCCGCCTACGTGGAAACGCGAGCATTTTTGCACCAGGTGACACAACATCCCCTCCGCACTCTGAGTCAAGAAAACTGCGCCGGAAGAAGATATGGACCCTTCTGATTCAGCGGTAGTTCCTCGTCGCGCGCAGCCGCCCTCATCTGCACGTTCGGGCGAGGGCGCAGTCCCCAGTCAGTTCCATCCGCGCTAGCGGCGGCTGCTTGCGTCGAGTCGCGAATGCGCTTCGAAGACTTTCTTCGGCACAGGACCGCACCCGAACCGCGATCGGGGCAAGGAAATGCCTCCGTTAAAGAGAGTGGCGCGTGGTCGCCCGAGAGCTGAGCGGGCGCATTGTGCTGCATTTTACCTGCATTCTCAGTGAAGAGCCGGCGAACACCGTAGCTGCTGCATCATGAATTTGACAACTGCGGAATCGACGTCGCCCGGGGGCACGCCCGCGCCGCTGGAATACGACGTGTGCCACGGCTACTGGTTCGACTTGTCGTTTCAAGCAGCGATCGTGGGCGTCGCGTCATTGGGTGCTGCAGTCAGTGCCGTGATGGCTGTAGCCCTGGTCTTCCGGTCGCCAATGCCGGTCGACTGTTTGTCTCCTCGGCTACTCGCGAGCACGTGCATCGCGGCGATGACTCTTTGCGTCGCTTCGCTCGCGACGCCGGCGTTTCAGCTCAGCGGCAAAGCACCCGGCCGCGTCGAGTGTGTGGTAACGGGATCCCTGTACCTATCCTCGGTGCAGACAATGGCATTCTGTCTCGTGTGTCTGAATGTGGACGAGTACATGCTCGTTATGCACTACGGCTCCCCGCACCGCAAGTGGATGAGGCACGTCTTCAGCGTCGTGCCATGGTTGGTCTCCTGGGCGCTGACTATTCCGCACTCGGTCGAGTACTGGGGATGCTTTCGACCGAACAGGTTCACTAGTCACTGCATGATGCGCGGCCCGTGGTCGACGCGCGTCGTGAACGGAATCGCCACTGTGCTGGTACCTGTAGGTGTCACCACCGTTGTTTACGTGCTGCTCATGTTCTACGTGCTGTCGGAGAAAAAGAAGTCTTCTCAGCCGTCGCCAGACACGAGTATGCCGCGCTTCATTCAAGTTACGAGCTCAAGGCACAGCAATCAAAAGCTCGAAAGAGACTTATCTTCGTTGCTGTTTGTACTGTCGCTTGTGTGTACTTTCTACGCAGGCTATCTGCCGCACCTGATAATCGAGAGTTACTTCATGGAGGAGGTTGGTTGCCTGGGCCTTCGCTTGGCGTACCTGTGGTGGATTTGCGTAGGAGGCTGGGGTCCCTTCTTTAATTTGGTTAAATGCTCAAAATATCGAAGTGCGTGTCGCAAGGCGTGGTGTGGGCGAACGTTTTCTAGCCCAGATGGGAGAGCGGAGGACTTTGGAATGTAATGGGAGCGTTGTGGCATGCACTTACATGCCACCACGCTCACTACCTTCTATGCCCGTTACATGCAAAAATGAGCATCATGCGCATTTCGTATCATACGCGATAAAACTTTTAAGGGAGCCTCGAACGTCCACGGACTGCGCAAGGTGCTGCTGTTGGGAACTTTTGCCGTCAGCTGTGATTTATAGTTAAAAATTATACCACGAAATTAACAATGGATATGTGAACTCGGATACAAAACCTTGGGTTGAATATGAATCAAAGAAGGAAGTTCTTCGATTCGTATTCGGCATTTGCGTGGAATCAGTTGCATAAACGTTGAGAGAATTTTTGTTGAAAATATTTCAGACCGAATCGGACAGCCGATTTAGCTAATATAGCATGGTTGTTGTCATAATCGGCATCTTTTTTTTTTTTTACTTACAAACCACTTCCGCCCCACGAACTTTGTTA
Organism: Rhipicephalus sanguineus; assembly: GCF_013339695.2. Lineage (NCBI taxonomy): Eukaryota > Metazoa > Arthropoda > Arachnida > Ixodida > Ixodidae > Rhipicephalus > Rhipicephalus sanguineus. The sequence goes on from NC_051176.1 coordinate 235,273,862, forward strand.
ATACGGGTTCTGAGCTTTACGCACACAATAATTAAGTCGCTGAAAAAAGCGCGAAGAGGCGCTGGTTGTCAAAGAAAAGTGGCCAAGCATTAATATGTGCGGATTTTAGACATTTAAAAGTGGACATGAATACATGGTGCAACCAGTGTTAACGTTAGCGACTGTGTTTTTGCCTACAAGATGACTTGAAGTTGTTCATCTTGAGAACATAAACACTTTTATTTTGCCCATCGGTGTTCATGTTTCATTGCTTGAAATGCTTGTATCTGCTCTCTCCGTAATTTCCCAGTTTCCAAGAGCGAGCGTAAGCGAAAATGTCACCCATGGCAGTGGTACTCGCATCTCCTTGTTGTGTCTACGTCATATTCTGCAACTAAGCTGCCAGTACGCTGCATTGATTTGCATTATTGCTTATAAGTCATCCAGAGCTGTATTTGATCGCTATGGGCTCGGGCCCGTTGTGAACAAATGCCGTGAAGTGTACTGCCCTTGTGAACCATTATTCCTATGTATTCGCTCTGCTGCGTTGAGTGAATATTTTCAGACTCTTTGGTTCGTTCGTACGCAACTTAAGTCACTGGCTTCTTTCTGCATCACTTTCTGCCTTTTTAAGTTGGTTTTCCTTATTGCAACTTTTTTTTAATATTGACCCGTTTGCTCTCTATTGCTAGAGCAGTGCGTCGTTAATAAATGTCACGCGATATTTTTTTATTTTATCTATGACAATTTCTGTAGAGGATAGACTTTTTTACACCATTCTTAACAATAAACTATGCGCTTCGGACAAAAGGTGTAGCGTGAATGGGCGTGGGTTAACTGGTTCCGTGTCCTTAAACCAGTGACGCTTCAACCGTATAATTTTGTTAGCGTTTATATGTTAGTTCGTTCAGGCCACTGCTATAATAAGAGACAGACAAACCTTCTCACCGCAAAGCTGCATATGTGAGCAGGTTTGTAATTTTCTTTGTCCGCTCGTTTGTCGCGGAAGAAAGCGCACATTCTGTGGATATGCCTTTTGTTATTGTTGTTATGAAGGTTGTGTTGAATATATTGATGTATACAGTATGTTTGAGAATGCGAAAATAGTGCTGGTAATTAAGGCATAGAAGCGCGAAGCACTGTGGTACATGTGTATATTGTAGTGTTTACTGGATGACTCGGATGATACGATCTCAAATGCGGACGTTCCTATGGATACTTGTTACTGTGTTATGTTTGTGCTTATCCTTGACGTAGTATGAAAAACCCTGGCTGGTGATACTGGGTATATCAGTGTTGAGCAATGTCACCGAAAAATAGTATAATTATCAACTTTACTTCATTATTCGAGACTAGTGTGTTGCATGTAATACGTTCCCAAAGTTGTGCATATATACCTAAAATCAACGCTATGTGCTTTTTTTCTTTTCAACAATACGCCATAATTTGCACTCAAATAAAACGCCAATGAATGGCATTGATGATGCTGCAGTGTATCGCTAAGTTATAACGTAACGGTGCATTCTTTCACCGTGCGTCCGGTAGCAGTTCTTGTACCGTCGTCATGTCTTGCGTCTTTTCGATTTTGTACAACAGTTGGGGAATATTGCTTCGTGCTTCGCAGGAGTTTTTTTTTTTAAATCGCCTCTCTTACAAACGGCACATTAAGTGCCGTTTTTAATTTGTCAGCAATTGTTGACCCGTAAATAAGCATTTTCGCTTCAAGCTATCAATGAAAAGGCACGCGATGGTATACGGCAAGTGGGTTAAAATTAAGCAACGACACGGAGCGCGAGAGGTTAAGGACAGGGCCCAACGTCTGCGTCCTTCTTTATTTCAACGCTACCGGCAGCGCTGATTCTGCCTATAGCGTCGACGTATATACATCTATGGCATGTGATGTGGTCGGGGACACAATGGGTGCCGATCTATGCGGTAAGCCACACGGTGCGCGCGTTTCAGGTTTGCCGGATGGGCGGCGAAAAGGGTTTCTCGGACTCTTTTTTTTTTTTTTTTCTAGACAGGATGTCGACGCTGGCACTTACGTGTTTCAAAGGATCACCGCCGGATGGATGCGCTGGGCGCCGGTCCGCTGCTGCCCCGGGGCCAAGGCCCTAATGCGCGCGAGGAGTGTGCTCTTCGGGAGCTCGGCGAGGCAAATAACGCCCGCGCTTGGCGAGCAGTTAGCCGCCAGAGAAAGGCAAACAGCGAGGAGGCGGAGGGGAAGACGCGGGTTTCGCGCGCGTCGTCGTCGTCGTCTCTTCACTACAGGGCCAGGGCGCAGCCACCTCGTCGCCAGACGAGGGTCGCGTGGCGTGGCACTTTCAAAGAAGGCCGCGTTTGCAGAACGCCTGCTGAAGGTAAACATTGAACACTGACTCGGGAGCTTCCAAACCGAAGTGGAGGCAAAACGGCGCTCCTGCAATGGCTCCGCGGCAAATGCGGGCAGCAAAATACAAGTAGACGCGTTTGTATTCAGCCGCGCGCATACTTTAGTGCTTAAGTTTTAGACTTATAAGACAATAAGATAAGAATTTCAAAACACCAAAAACAACGCAACGGTCACGTATGGTGTTCACTCTCGAATCGCCTACTAAGGCTAGTCTTGCTGCAAGAAAAAGAGGCGCTGATCGTTATTTTTGTTCATGTTTTGTGCAAGGTACGATCGAACCTAAACAGATACTCGAGCAGCGTCAATATGCGAACGCGTAATGTTGTGCGAGTTCTCGCGCTATAGGCAACAAAGAAGACGAGCGATCGGTATGCGTGCACCGCACCTAGTAATGTACAAGAAGCGTGACAGCGCAGAAATTTAATCGTGGATACACATATCCTATTTTTCAATCTTACTGCACAAACGATTATTTGTCATTTTTACCATACCATGTTGCTAAAAACGAATATTCCTTTTTATTCTTAAACACGCCCTCTCTGATAACTATACATACGGCAGGAGGTATACCCACTTTTTTGCCCTGTGAGTGACCTGTACATTATGAATAATCACGTGAGCAAACTTCATCGCGACCTGTTTTTGTATTTTTTAAAAGATCAGACTTCGTGCAGTATTTGTGCAAATTACCGGTGGTCTGATCAGTGCACTGGGAAAAGCGCGAGAAATACATCAAGAAATCATAATGCTTAACGTGTGTATATTTTGTATTAAATTTCCTGCCCAATGAGTATTTATATATATGGTGCCAGATAAACAGTGTTAACGAAGGCGCGGGCTCAGTGAAAATAAAAAGACGGAAGCAACACTTTTAACTACGCGTTCACGCGAAGCTAGACACAGCACAAGATGGCGGTCTCAGACTAAGGAAAAATATTTATTCTAACAATAAAGAGGTTGGCTCGTCCAGATAAGGGATAGTTAACTGCACTAACCACACTGAGGCTTCTTTCATAAAAATACTTTAAAGCTTCTGTCATTCAATGACCATCTGGCGTTCTTCAACGTGCACCTAAATCTCTAAGTATACGGGCGCTTCTTTCATTTAACCTTGTCGAAATGCGGTAGCCGTGACTGGGAATCGAACCCGCGTCCTTGAGCTTAGCAGCGCAGCACCACTATGCTATGTTGGCAGTTGTCCCGACTTTCAAAGTATTTCACATAATCTTAAAGGGCCCATTACGAGCCTCTGAAAAGAAAAAAAAAAAAAAAACGAGCGCGTTATTTTCTCCTGGCGTTTCTCGTCTTTGTGGCGCACTTCGTGACGCAAGAACAGGGATTCGCGTGACGTCATTACAGTACCTACTCTCGATTGGTCCATATACGAGAAATATCGTTGTGAATTGTCTCCTACACTGCTTTGCCATGCAGCCGCCCACCCGTTCTGCCTTGTCTCGCATGACTGTCGTGCGCGATCAACTGATTTCACATCATTTTATGTGTTTCCGACCGCGCAAGCGGAGATAACAGCGCGTAGCCGACAAGCGCGAAATCCCGATAAGCTCAACGCTTAGTGCTGACATTGTACACGTGCTTTTAAGAAATAAGTTTCGAGGAGGAGATAACGCCTGTAGGAAGGGTAGCGAAGGCGAGGAGGAAACCACTCCCTCGTCTTTGAACGCGGGGTGGTTAGGGGCCCCTTAAAGGTCGTTGTGACTCGGTAGAAGCTTTTCTGAAAGTTACTCGGTTCTATTTTATTCTTCGGTTCCTTTATGTAATGCACTGGAGTGCATCTATGCCGATCAAAGACAAAAGACGAGCTAGGCTCTACCACATACTGTAGAAATACTGATGTCTAGCAGACAATAATAATATCGGGGGTTTTACGTGCCAAAACCACGATATGATTATGAGGCACGCCGTATATAGTGAAGGGCTCCGGAAATTTCGACAACCTGGTGTTTTTTAACGTGCACTTTCATCGCACAGAGACGGGCCTCTACCATTTCGCCTCCACCGATTTGCGACCGCCGAAGCCGAACCCGCGACCTTTGTGTCAGCCGCCGAGCACCGCAACCACTGATCCACCGCGGCGGACTGATGTGTAGCAGAAGAACGCCATACAGCCATTGTGGCAGGTTCGTATTGAAAATAAAATGATGATCTCTATCCTGTGTGATACGACTTATATTGGCCTCGGCCTTAGGGATGGTTAAGTTGGGTATGATATAGTACGTGCGCTGCACATGAGCAGTGTCCTAAAGCGTGGAAGCGCTCTCCAGACGGAAGTAGCACAGTGTGTCAACGAGCATGGTTTTGCCGTATAGATGCACACCCGCAGCCGAGAGCTCTGCCCCGCGTCGGTTCATCCATAGAGTTTCCTACAATACTTACTAGAGGGAACTCTGGCGCTAGTGTCTATGGGAGCTGCAATGCATCGCGCTTCAGCCAGCATGGGAATCATGGGTAGTACACGGATTTGTCTAAACTTCGTTCTTTCGGCTCCGTTTGGCTCCGCGTCGCCTGCATCCGCTTTGTCGCAGAACGAAGTTCAGCAAAAATTAGCAGTTTCACTTCACCACTTTAACTTCTTTAGGCTCACCGATTCAAATCTGGTCACGAAGTTCACAACGATCCATTCTTTTATCCGAAAGAAAACCAAAACATAGCAATAAACAAAGCCACAAGTGCGTTCGAAGCCCACAAGCACGAAGACTAGGCAAATCCGTGTACTACCCATCATTCCCATGGTGGCTGAACGATCGCAGCGCCAGAGTTCCCTCTAGGTCATTTTAGGAAACTCTATGGGTTCATCGACGGTTGCGTCAGCCAAGTGACGAAAGAACCTCTTCCGGAGACTCCTTTCCACACGCTATCTGCAGATGACGCTCGGCCCTAGCTTGTTACACGGCTCGGGTACGGATACTTTTGCATTTGTGTTTTCGTTTGTGGCGGCGATATCACGCTATATGGCGCAACAGGAAGTTATATACCTGAGGCTTTTTTGACTCTGAAAATCGACTGCAGATGATGTTTCGGTCCTGTGACCGAAGTGTTGCTGCTGCTGTTCAGCATGTCAACTGCTTTTAGTTTCTTTTTAATTTCCCGTCAATTCTTTATTTGTTGTTATCTTTAAAATTCTTATTGTCTAGTATAAGGGCGTAACTTAATAGAAAGCACGCTATATCAACGAAATACGCAGCAGATGGCGTGACGGCTTCCAGCGTTCTCTGGGCTGCACATACATTAACTACAGTGTGACGAAGCGACGGCAAATATCGTGTGGCTGGCAAGCTGGCGGAAATGCGCGAAAGTTTAAGAAGCGTGTAAAAAAGCGTAGGCCTGAGAAGAACCGGGGAAATGCGAGAACAAGAAACGTAATACCGAAAAATAACTCTTTATTGTGGTAGCTGGCGTTCAGTAAATGACATGTCTATTCTACTAGAATGATGAAGCAATGGTAGAAAGAAAAACGACGATACACGTATACGGGCAGTGTCGTCGTTTCTCTTTTCTTTGTCTGTTTTTCATCTGTCTACAGAGGGAAACATTTGCTTACCTAATTTTGCATCGCCTGCAGCAGCGAACAGGTCGGAAAAGCAGTTGAAAGCTCGCATACTAACCACCATGGCGGAAAACCCTACGAGACAGCATGTGCCAGAGCGAACAACTTGCTTAGAGCATGATATATATAATAATAATATAACGAAGAAATAGGAATGCTGCTAAGCAACCGGCTAAATAAAGTTTCTATAGGAGCATACCTGACCATACAACCACACTACGTTGTTTCCAAGAAGCGTATGATGGTCGCGTATGTTGAAACTGCTTCTGAATGCTCTTCACCAAGATTACGATGAGTAGGAATACCAGGACACAATAAGAAGCGAAGGGGGTTGAAGAACTCACCTTTCAAGCAACGCCTACGAATTCGTGAGGACATTGAAACGTTGTATATGGGCATAGCATATTCTTCTCTTTAATGAGTGATCAATGAGGAACGACTGAGATCTCAGTAATTTGCACAAATCATGGATGTTAACCCTAAGAACCCGAAAGAGCACTGAACAGTAATTCTTTACATTGATTTGTGTAAGATATGTTCAAAATGCAAACAATAATTTCAAAACAACTTCGCCAGATCGCAGTTCAAGGGCAGCTGAAAAATGTCGTCATAAAAGAAAAAGGTCCATCACTGGCTGTGCATTTAAACAAATAATAGAAACAATCGCTTGACATTATGGTGACATTCCTGACGTTCAGAAAGCATGATATGGCGGGATGACCTTTAGTTTATGTTACTGGTTCAAGCCAAGAAAGGAGCGTTGTTGAACAGCTGTTCACCGGTAAGGATTAATCCACATCGAGACTGCTCAATTCACGTTTCCGCCGGAATGTCGGTATGCAATAAGTCACCTTGAAACAAAGTCACGAGATGCAGAAATATCTGCCACAACACACAGGAATGCTCACATTAGCGCCTTCACCGCAGCTCAGGTATAGCGGGCGCAGCTGCCAGCTGTCGCTGCAACCGAGTTAAAACGAAACAAAAGGAGGCACACAGATTATGCGATTAATTCCGAAGCTGCCTGCCCATCACCAACAAAGGTCAACTGCCTGTGTATCGTCCAGTGTCACTGCATCGTGTAGTTATTAACCGTGGAATTTTTTTTTTTTCCATGACGTGGATATTTTTAGGTCAACAGAGTTTCGTACGCCGCACAACTTTTTTCCCAAATGAAGGCCATCGCGTTCACCCGTTGTTTATCCTCTAGTAAGGCTCGGACTAAGGCAGTTAAACAAGCTTCTACCAAGATTACTATACCACGCACAGTCGAAAGCATCTATAACTTCACAATGGCAGCATCTTATAAATCCAGAGCCAAGCATGTGATATTTTCCTTTCCCGTCCGTGCGTAGAAGCAGGGCATGGGCAAGCTAGCTGAGCCAACCTATATTCGTTTTAGTAGATAACTTCTCTCTCCCTTTCTTGATTAAACACTGCACCATGCCGACACAAGAGTCGACATGGTGCGCCTGACGTTTTATTCAAACGCGCTCTCGTAATTGCGCGCACGGGGAGATGCGTCTCAAAATATGCACGTGGGTCATTCGTGCGCGCAGTTTCTGCATAGTTGGAACGTCTCTGCAAAAGCTAAGCACTGCAACAGGCGCGTAAAGCCAGTGTGCTGGGTTTGCACGGACACCCGCGACCGTGACACCCGCACGGCGTCGGATCATCGGGATTTCAGTTCAGCCTTCATGATGTGGAAGGCGAGCGCCTTGACGCCGCTGAACAGCTCGTCGCCCGTCGGCGTGATGAACTCGCGCGGCAGGATGAAGCCGAACAGGCCACGGTCCCGCAGCTCGACGACGAACGTGTGTTTCACCTTGGCTTTGTCGTACACCCAGTCCAGCGCTGCGCCCGACGTGATGTCTGCAGCAGGATAGTAAAATAAGGTTGCCATCAGGTGGAACCCCTTTTTAAAGACGTTCCGCCGAGAATAGTAACCGCAGATGCAACTAAGGTAAAGTAAAGCTTATAAGAACGAATACATGAAGATGCGCAATACGAAGACGTTACTGTCCATATTTTCTGTAAGCGCGAAGGACACGTAACACAATTGAAGGACACAGGACAAGCGCTACTTTCAACTAAGGTTTTAAATGGCGGCACACCAAATATATAGGTGTCGCCAAAAGAAGGGAAAGGCAGAAAACGTTACTGTCTCCGAAGCTTGAAGGGACCCAGGAGATCTGCGTAACAATCCGGGGATGCCGAAGAGCGCATGAGACTCAGACGACGATTTGATTACTTGTTAACTTTACCAATAGAGCCTTTCCTGACTCAGCCAGTAACTTTTCATAGCAGTTCTTGCATGCGTTAATGTTTGTCTTGATATTTTTAAATAAATCCATTGAACAAATCGCACATATATTTCTGTTTTCCACGGAACAAACAAAAGTTTAACAAGGCGTGTTTTTGGGTGGCGAATTTGTTCGCCATAGGAACTATAAGTTAAATTGTGAAAAAAAAAAGAAGACAGGGAATCTTTGGACCTCATTTAAAATGACGCATTATGTGAACTTTGTTATCGCTGAAATCGCAACATTGGAAAATTACGTTCGTATCAGATACCGTTCCTTACTCTTATGAGTGATTAGTGGGCTGACATTGTTCTTCATTAATATTTATAATCAGCGTTTGCCTATTTTTTCCTCCCTTATTTGCATCTCCGCTCTATAGCTTCTTTTGAATAAATAAATAAATAAATAAATAAATAAATAAATAAATAAATAAATAAATAAATAAGAACCACCACAAGCGTCTCATAGTTACATTACTTCTGTACTTACTGACAGGTCGAAGAAACTGGCGAACTAGAGACCTAAACGATGGAAACTCGATGCGAAGATGGCATACGCGTTTATCAATCCATTCAGTATACATACACAATGTCTGTCCGGCTGTTCCATGGCGATAAAAGGCGCTGTTCCTCTTTCTGATGGCGGTCACCAACTTTTCCAAAGCTTCGTACTGGAAAAGAGGAAGAAAACGCAGGCTAAGACAGACCTAATCATAACGGCGGCGAATGCATATTGTCGACATCGTTTACACCGGAAGGTGGGAGGGCCAGATCCGGAGATGCGACGTCCGGCATACATGGCGAAGGAACTGCAGCTCTATAGATATTGCGCGGCTGCTCGAGTTTTTGCGTCATTATGCAATGGTTGTCGGCGAGATTTATTTCTCTGCTCTTGATTTAACGCGATAGCGTTGAAGAGCCCATGTCGCAGAAATTTAGGTGTCGGCGGCGTTGGTCGTGAGCGAAAAATCAGCGTTGTCCGTGAGGCAAAAATCGCGATGGATGCCAAGATAAATATCAAGGGTTCGAGCCGGAATCGAACCCAGGCTTGCGGCGGGGCAGTTATGGTGCTCAATCTCAAGGCCACGCCTGTGCTCGAAACCGGTTTGGAAAAAAAAAAACCTTACATAGACATCATGTAGTGCGAGGATTCGCGTTAACATATGTAACATTGCGTGTAGTTCGTCGTGTATAAAGTTGAAGGGCGTATTGGTCAGGGTGCGATAAGAATTTGATTTGCGAACTTTCGCAAGATTTTTTTTTATAAACGTGAAAGAGAGAGAGAGAGAGAGACGCAAGCGCTGTGGCGATATACAGTGGGTACCGGCGCTAGACAAGAGGCGCTACGACAACTTGAGTGTCAACATAATGAAACCAATAGAGATTGAAAGCCAAGGGAGGCATCGAGGACGTTATCTGTAGTCTTTCAAATATAGTGGAGTAATCATGATATAAATGTTAAGAAATTAAAGTGGACGAAAAGACAGTTTTTCGCCGGTGGACCGAACCTACAACCTTCGAATAACGCGTCCAGAGGCGTTATCGGAAGGTTGTATATAGGCGTGTCCGAAAAAAATGCCGCGGTGAATGATGGCTGGGACAGCGTGTTTATTTGTATTAGAACATTTCAGCACATATTTTTTATCGTTGCCGCTTGGCTAGTCACCTGCCAGCTTCGCAAGCGCTCTATACCTAATTTGCATGCACTTGGCGTTGATTAGCTATAGCACGCGTATGCCGCCAGAGCTGTTGTAATACCTAACCGTCACAACGTTCTGCTAAAGCTTTCTAAGTGAACGGCTTGTCGTAATGCTACCGCGAGGTGTTTTGAAGGTGCACTTGTTGCATTCCAGAACAAATAGGGCGAATAATCTGGTAAATCTGCCCACTGTTATGCATGGTCTTTACGCCTATATGTACCTGCAACGGCGCTTTCTCGGCCACCATAATTGACGGGAGTTGCACGATAGTACAGCACACGGTGAACGGCCCGGCGATGACGGTAACGCCATAAATAACGAAAAGCCATATATGAGCACGCCTGATCCCATAAATAACGCGTGATAAACGAACGACGTGACGACAAACCTGCGACTTGTAGTCGCTCGTGTATCCTTTGGAGTAGCCGTACGGTATCATGACCATTTGACTGTAGGAGTGCAAGTTGATGTACGCCTTTAGTCTGTCCTTGAGGTTGTTGATGCCGTCTCTGATGGCACGACTCTCGGGCTCCGAAAAAGGATACGTGCCGGCAAAGTTCTCCGCGCAGGGGTTGGCGCTTGAACCTGCCACTGGGGGAGGAAGGAATGTAAATGTGTCACCCTATATACGTCCGTCTCGAGACTCGATCGTTATGCAAGCTCTACCTCGCTCCGAAGGGCGTACTAGGTGTTGCACACTTACGGCCAAAGCGCACGTCGAAGTTTCGATTCGGGTCCACTCCACGGCAGAGGCTTCCCACGTTTCTCACCCTGTTCTTTCGCCACAGCCGATGCTGTGAAAAAATAAAAATAGAAAAGAGAGGTACGAAAAATAGAGATGAATTCTATAGTAAGCACACCGTTTACTGTAAAGTCAGAATAATATAAGACTATTCTGTGGAAATTCTACTATCACTTTTGTATGCTTTCGCTGCATGTACATGAGACGTGTTACAACAGTGCAAAAACAAATAAATATGTTTTATGTGCATGCATGCGTAAGTCCAGTAATTGAAGGAGAACTAGAAGATCACAATGCAGATTGGAGTAATACACTGTGGCGTAAAGGCCAATGGCAAATGCGCAAAGTGTAGCGAAAGAGTGCCAGGCATGTGGAGAGGGAACTGAAATTTTAAGATAAACGTAAAAAGAAAAGCCGGACAAGTTGCAGAACATCTGAGAGCGCGCAAAGCTACGCAACAAGATACCGAGAAATCTTGACAAGAAAATGAAACGCCAAAGCCCTTGTGATTTTTTTTTCCATACGTGAACCCTGATGTCGATGCACTGTATGGAAGGTAAATTATAAGCTAACCTTTTAATCTGAATACCTGAGATAATTCTCGTGTATTAGGTTCCACGAGCCACGTATTCGCTAGCACTTCTAAACGTTTCTCTCTTTCTGTAGCATCTGAACCGTATGGACAAAGAAAAAGAAAAATATAGGACGGAAAATAAAGATGTGCACGTAAGCACCTATTTTGTTCGCTTATGGTCGTAATTCGGAAACTTGAGGGCTGTGATCACTTCAGTGTTGAAGCTGTTGGCTTTGTTACGCATTGAGAGCGTGCGCAAATAGCGAGGACATTGCGGCGCGGACGACGATGCGCCCGAGACTATACGGACACAATGGTCGCCTCGAAACCATCGCCGCTTACGGCCGATTTGCACGTTGAATATATGTGTACACCATGCACCTTTCATTCAAATCTTGCATGGCGGCGTCAAAAAAAAAAAAAAAGATGATATTTCAAGTTTCGCCCGTCCATCCTTTTTTCTTTCTCTTTTTTTCTTTTCGAGCCCGCAAAGATTTGGTGCTCGAAGTGTTTATTAAAGTAAACCAATCGAAAATTTCTCAATATACCTTACAACGTCTGCAATAAAAGTTTTTTTTTTTTCGTTTACATCCTAAGTGATAATCCTTCGTAGTCGAAAAGTTAATTAAATGCAACTAAACGCACTAGTAGCTGTCCGAGACGACAGGGAATAAGCTATATTTGCACAGGGTTTAGCGTGCACATACTTTCTAAAGAGCTTAGTCTAGTTATGGCTGAAACGCCGCTTATGTTTTCTACGTGACAATGGTAGACCCTGCAATGGTGCTCCCTGTAAAAAACGTGGTCGGGGAATTCTGCCACTGCGTGACGGGCCAACGCCTCCTCTAACTAGAGGAGGCATTGGACGGGCATGAGAATGGACATTCGCAAGCGGCTGGAGTAAGAACCCCAACAACTGAGACGTCAACATGAATATACATCTATACAGACACACAAGCAATGAATAGATAATAACAACTGCTGGTGTTTGTCGTTTAGGAAATTTTACAATGGCTGACATTTCACGGTGTCGCACTCACTAATATTCAATGGCCATAACTGCAGTGGAACTTCGGCGTAGTGGTCTAACAAATGGCTAGAATTTTCAGCAGACATTGAAATACAAACGCTGTCGTTCTGTTTGGCGTTCAGCTGTTTTTCGCCCATGAGCCAGCGAAAGATAAAAGAGTAGCGTGTCGGCGGCTTCTTTTATAGATGCCATATTCTGCACTCACGGTGGTCCAGGTGTACTTGTATCCGTCCGCGTTGATGACAGGAAATATGTACCAATCGAAGGTGTCCACCAGTTTCGTAACGTCGTCGCTGTCGTTGTAGCTCTTCAGCATGTGGTCGATAATGTACAGCGCCGAGGCCGTGGAGATCCATTCGCGGGCGTGAATACCGCTGTCGATCCATATGGCTGGCCGGCTAGAGTTGCCCCCGGAGCTTATCTGCACGTGGGGTCGGCATTAAGCACGCATGCGGCGCCATGCACTATGCGGTCCCAAGATATCACTGCGACGCTTTGATTTCAGTTCGATGTTTATTTGTATTCGAGTGTTAAAAAAAAGTGGGGGAGGAAGCAAAGAGAACATCATGGAACGGTGTGGCCCATACAATATTTATTTCGAGATTTTTTATTCGTTTTTGCTTCATAGATGCATAGTCAATTCATCCTACGAGATAAAATTCGCGGAAGCTTAATCGTTAAAGAAACGACGAAGTACTTGCTAAATTAGATGTTGGTACAAAAAAAATAAATAAATAAAAAGGAAACTTGAATAACTATACTCGGCGACAACTTTTCTTGATAGCACTGTGGAAGCTACACAACCGAAGCGCATGCCTGCTACCGCGCCAAAAAGTAGTACTTAAGTTTACTGATAATTTTATCATTTGCCTTGCTGAAATAAACGTTGCTTTATTTATTATGAAACTCAAACAGTTGCGGGAAGTCGCAGCTAAAATACAGTTATTGTTCAATTTGCAAGAATATCTTCCTTTTCTTTCCATTTCTTAGACAGTACCATTTTCAGCACGTCCGTTTTCCAATGTAAAGGCATCCATGACCACGCAGTGGGTCAGTGTGCGGCCGCAAACGCGCTGTTTAGTTCTCTAAGAAAAATATACTCGTAATATGGCACTAAAATGTGCACTGAACAATCGAAATGTTTCTCCCATTCACATTTTTCGTGTATATAATTTTCTAAACGCGTTAACGATGCGAGCGAGCAAAACCGCAATCGGCCGCAAGCTGCCGAAGCATACGTGTTGCTTGCGGAGCAACACGTATGTGCGGAAGCCCCGCCTCCGTAGCCTTCGCTCCACTGTTAAGATAAGTTGTCGCCGAGTGTAGTGGGTTGAAACGTTGCACATTGTTCGGATAGTCGCTCTAGACGTTCATGTTTGTTTGAAGAAGTCGCTGGGGTACTTCGGGATATTATTTGAATGAAAGTGTGTGCGTGCCGGAGTTTGCGGCGGCGGCAGGAGGACGATGCGGAGCCAAGGAACATATGGAGGGGCAGAGATTGCTGACAACATGTCGGCGCATATAGGGATGTTTGGGTAGCTACTGACGCTGTGTGTGGCGTCGGGCTAGGGCAAAAACAAGTCGCGCTTTCGACGGAACCTATTTCTCCCTGAACTCTACGAGGAAAGTCACATCGGAGGAGTGGCGTGCCGCGTACCAACAAGACTGCGACAGAGCGGACCCACCGTACACCCCGTATTCGGAAAGAACGGGGCCCGTATAAAAAAACAACAACAAAAACTTACGTTATGATTGTTCTTAAGAGAAAATTTAAGCAACTACTGGTACTTTGCATATCATCAGCGAGGCCGGCTGGCTAATCTAAACGAGCACTTCGGAAATAAAAAAAAAGAAAAGCTTTGAAAATGCGTCCCCTGGAGTTGCATACTGCGGGGAGTTTGGGTGAGTGCCGCTGAACAGCTGAAGTTGCCTGTGGCACATCCTTACTAACATTTGAATAAATCTTCCCTTGATTATTTTACACCAAAAGACACAGTGTATCTTGAGCTCGTACCTTGACTCCACGAATCGCAGCGCCTTCTTCCGTTTTCCCGATGGTGACACGACTGGCGATGTTGGGAAACTTTTGGGCTGATGAATCCAGGAATCCGTAGATCTGGGTAGGTAGATTTTGCGCGCAGAAACAAGCAAAATTAATCGGAACATAAGACGTTGGCACCGCATTCGCCGAAGATTATGACGTGCCGATGTCGTCCTTGTTTTGATATCCCATCATGACAAGCCAACTAGTTCACAATTACGTCTTAGGCCAATATAAGACAATGTTAAATTTATTTTATTTTCGCTCACACTTTCGCTAAATGGGTGCTTAGTAAAGAAGCAACAAGACCACCTTGATCAATCCATCAGCTCCTATTGCTGATAACCGCTGGTGACATCACACGAATTTGGGCCAGAAACATAAATTACCGAAAAACGATATTCCAATGTGTATGAGCGACTGGCACTGGAAACATTGGTTGCAGTATCCTTTGATTATCAGTAATTGTAATATCGCTGCGGAATTGACTGAATGGAACATAGTATAAGCACAGCCTGTTTTATTACTCGTTTCCATGACGTAGCATCGATATTTAAATTGTTGCTTAACGTGCTGTAAGCAAGACCTTTCACTTCGAAAATGATCAAAAGATTAATCAGGCTAATTTAATCATGCAAGTGACCGCAGAAGCCCAGAACAGTTGTCTATTATGTTTCATGTGAGGTGCTCGCATTTCACTCCGGCCCCTCCGTACACTCTTAAAAACTCGTCAGCAATTGTCATCGCTGTACACTACTGGCTCAAAGATTGCCACTTACCTCGTCTAGCGTATGGTACATGTCTATGCGGAAACTGCCGGCATCCCTAGGGTCAAAATCTCCATCTCTTTGATTGTCATTTCTTTCCCGATCAATCCACCTACAAGTGAAACGACAAATATATATGCCAGAGTAGCGGTGGTGCTTGGCTGCCGTAAGACTTACTCTTGCAAATTTTCAGTGAGAACGGTGTACTGTATTCCACAGAGTTCGAGACGTTTTTCGAACATAAACGCTTCCGATGGAGGCAAGCGGATGGTGACGTTCTGATCTGGTGCTACAGGCTCGTCCCAAAAGTCCAGCTGCATATATTGAAATGAACCAGTCGAAATTGCAATAATTCAATAAAAAGAGAATGATTTACACCAAGAGTATGACAAGAGTATGGCCAGCAGATACATAAAATGCTTGGTTCAAGTGATGGTTGATATGAACTTTCGAAAAAAAGGAATTTTCGAAAATAAAACTTGGTTGAATCAGATATTCACATAAAAAGTTACGAGTATTCGATTGTTTTCAGCGTACGGTGGTAGTTCAACAGTAACCGAAGAGAGGTCTTCAAAATCACTGAATTTTGTACAAAATCCATTACTCCATGGACTGGAACGCTTAGTTTGCATTTTGTGCTTTGGGCATGTAACATGTTACCAATGATTGGGAAAATGAGCTCTAAATATATTGTAAACTTATAAGAGTGTTACGACCTCAGGTGGCTCCAAATCACCATTCTGAGTCACTGAATCCTGCACTATTTGTTAATAAATTATTGCATTAGAAGACGATACTGAGTTCATTCGGATATATACGGATATGGCTACTTTGCCGAGCCTGACAACGTTCACCGGCCATTTCGGATACTTACATGAGTGTTGTTTGTCTGCAGGTTTCGAAGCAACTCGACGGATGACAATGAGTTTAGATAGGCTCTTACGAGTTTGTGCCTATGGTAGGAGTAAAGAAAAAGAAAAAAGACCTTCTTGACTGTCCCGACACTTGAGGGGCTTGTTCAAATACTCATTAGTTCTGTGGTACATCTGTTAACTTGTAAATATACTTAATGCACATATCATTGAATGAATTAAGACTGAATCAAGTGCATACCCTTGGAAGCTGACTCTCCCATTGCAGGTGGTGAAGACGACAAATAATGTCCACGACAGCAGACCACAAGCGCTACCATGGTACATCCTTCTCATTTTCTGAAATTAAGCCTGGATAGGAAATACAATTGTTAAAGGCCATGCGTAATCTAAATTTCTAGAACAACAACACTTCATTTTTATAAATTGCTTGAATAAAGAAAACAAAGTAATTCTCGTATATGTATACAGTATGTGTTTGTGTCAAGGAGGGTACATTTCTATTCTGATCATGAATTTTACACATCAGGCCATTCCATTAAAAGGGATAACATCAGGGTGCTAAACGTACCGTGATGTACTTACAATTAAAAACGAAATGGCCCAACGTGCTGTTCTGTTAGATTCCCAAAGCGTGAAAAGCTGGGCCGGTCGGTTCATGTTTAGATGCAAGAAAAACCAGCGAAAACCCAGAACAAGAACGAAGAAGTCACACTCAATCGGCGACGGCGTGTTCTTGTTTGAGTCCTTGTTTTGAGTTTTCGCTGGTTTTTCTTGCTTCTGGATTCCCAAAATGATCTTGCAATTACCCGCTTTCCCTTCGCGCTCTACACGAAGTTTGTTTGCACACTCACTCTGCCAATGTTATTTGCAATTTGTATGTTTGTACTTCGAAAATTCTCTGCGAACACTTTAAAGCTCTCACTTGTATGTACACAATGATTGGTTTGTGCCTGCGAACTGTCACATCGGAACGCTTTCTTGCCTGTTCGCGGCTACAGGTCAGAATCGCCTGCAGCACTCGCTCCACGTTCGAGACGTATACATGTGCAATGTTCATACGTATACTAGCAAAGTGACGAGCCCGTGCAGCAGAGGACAGAATAGGGTCTCGCTTTCGTGGTCACAGCTGACGCTGCATTAGACTAATTACGATGGCGAAACGTTATACATCCACTGGGCTGCGCCTTTACGTGATAATGTACAACTTTAACGGCAGTTACAGAAAATGGAAAGTATGGAAGTAAGCCTTGCTGCAACGTACCGCGCAAATTCCCCTCACACTGAGGGCCCCACAATAACCAACACCAAGCCACTTCAGTGTATGCTAAGAAGTGCTTCGCTTTCGTGCAGAATAAGCAAAGCTTATGCGTAGGGGCAAGTGCGCACGTAGCTTCCATGCGTCAAATCGTCAACATGCTGCTGGTTACCGACTCGGGGACCTTGTTCAGCTTAACTAGAATTTAAAGATTTGAAGTATAGAGAATGCTAGGCGAATTGTGCCGTGCTCTTTTTGTGAAGAGTCTTGGAAATGTCTGTGGTATTCTCTAAATGAGCAGTAATAAACTAGTTTGGAAAATCCCCGGAGATATAATTACTCAAAGAATATATTCGTAGAGTGTTATAGGCAGTAATATCTCAGAAAGGCTCCACATACTGCGCCACATCCTAGGAATTGAGATTTAGCGCTCCATTGGCAGTAGAAACAAGAGTAATCTGTAGTAAATACATGGTCATGATTGGCACATCCTGGTTTCATACCAGTCGTGGATATCTAAAGAAAAATATGACTGTGCAGTGCACATAAGACGAAATACAGGGACTTGTACGATGCCAACAGACAGTGAAGTTTAGCTTCATTGTCTGTTGGCTTTATATGGAGCTGTCTAACAAAAACAAAATTGACCCGCTCGATATATTGTCTGCAGCGTCCTCTGATCCTGCCGCACACGTCTACTGCTTGACCAGTCGTATTAGTTTTCAATGATAGGACAATCGACATGTTGTTGGAAACATCAGGCTCCCTAATTTTTGTGCTCGAGCGAAGCGAGAACAGCGACACGAAACCTCTTTGCAGAGCGGGCACACGTGCCTTCCATACCTGGCTTCCGGGCGGCGATGAAGTGGAACTACGCTGCTCCTGCGACTGCTGTCGACCGATGCACCGATGTGGACGTCTGGGTGCCCAGGGGGTTCCCGCTGAGTGAGCGGCACGGTCAAGATTCCGCCCGAGGACAGGTTCTTTCACCCTGACCGTGGAAAGACAGCGCGGAGACAGCGCGGAGTGGTTTGTCGACTTCGGATGGCGCTCGCGGTCGGCGTGAGTCAGTGGCGCGGGGCCGCCCTTTGGCCCATTTCAGGTCAACCGGCTTCCGTATGCCACACACGGGTGATTTCCGCGCATCACCTGGCCCTGATTACCTTACGGGGAATACAAGCGGCAGGAAAGGGGCTGGGGTCGCAGAGGTCGCACGGCTTGGCTGCCTTTGCGAGCGCTACGCGGCACGCTGTATATGTAACGAACGCTGCAGCAACTGATTATGTTTTGTTAACGCATTAACCAATCTGAACCGTTACGCTTAAACCACAGCTTTTATCGACACCTAATCCATGTTTGGAGCTAAAAATGGACAGAACCACTATTTGGCGTTGACATCGCGCAATGTAACAATTTTGACAGTAATAAAAAATTACAGCATATCCACGGGTGAATAATGAAGAGCGTGGGCGAAGCTCCTGAAACAATCATGGTTACACCGTGAAATGTTTAGTGGTTTCGCCCAGCAGTAATCAAAGCGATACGCCGCGTTGATTACTGCACGCCATCTAGCGTGCAGGATGCCGCAGCTTTTTTTTTTCTTTTTTTCCTTTTTTTCTCTTTTTTGTTCTTTTTTTTGCACACATATTGCACACATCTCTATGGGACAGCGCCATCTAATATATCGTCACCCAACTGCAGTTTGCATGCATCTTTATGGGACAGCGCCATCTATTGAATGATACGGGAGACGCGACGGCGGGGACACGCCGCATGGAGCGACGACCGACCAGGTGATGCTATAAGGGGCTTCGCCCCTAATAGCGTGATCCCAGAACACGATATCTAAAAGCAGATGACAAAGGTGCGAAAATATGTGTGCTCTTGTCCCACAATCGATTCGTACAACCGCAGAATTTTGAGCGTGTCGTGCTCAAACAAGACCTCAAACAGCATAAAATAAGTGACGTCACAGTGGCGTTTAACTTGAACACGACGTTTAACCTTAAGAAATGAAGATACGCATCTAATTTGTTCATCTAACAGCCAACCGTCATGTGCAAAATACCCTAAATGGAATTGCGAATTATTTGTTCGCAATCGTAAACCGACTCCACGCTTGCCTGTACTGTAGCGACACGTTAAACATGGCCGCTCTTACAACCGTAGTGATGTCAAGTCCGTCGGCGGGTGCGCAGAATTGCACAGCCTCTACGCTATAACAAGCAGAGACAAACCTTCATAAATCACATAGCGCGCGAATACGCAAGAACATTTGCTGTAGTGAAGGGGTGATCTCGAGCTGTCGAACAGCGCGAGGCATCGCAACACGAAACACATAATCACAGGAGGGCTTTCATGTTTATTTTATGGGCAGAAAAGTACAGGAATAGTATCCACCTGACATCTCTAATGTGCATCGTCGCATAATGTTAAAACAATTTCGCTTTTAGGGGGTCACGAAATTATATGATCCACACAGAAGAGTTACGAAAACACAGGAGGGAGGAAAAATGTCAAATAAATAAGATGTCCCAGAGCCCATAGCATGTTATTTCTAATTCCAGCCTATATGGGTAGAGGAACGGTGCGTGACGACAATTTGGGCCCGTATTCACAAATACCAATGGGATAACGCACTTGCGAAAGAGAAGTTTTGTGAATTCGGCCCCTGAAGTCATCTCTCGCAGTTCTCGCCATATAGCAGAGAGGTCCCCACGTTATATTTTAATGCCGCTTATTGAGTAGCGTGATTCATCTTCTTATACACGAGACTTTGAAAGATTATCGTATGTGCTTGTTTAAATACATAACATTGAATCATGACAAAACTAGATATTTTCCCTCAAGCAAGTTTTTCTTATTGTCAGGCGTTTAAAGAAACAGCCTAAACATGCCTGGCTTGGTTTGGTTTGCAACAGTTTCAGGTAATGCTGAGCGCAACGCGCATCCTTACCTCCACGAAACTTTCCGCCTATATCATGTAAGGCTCGAACTTTTCCTCACAATGTTAGCTGTGTGTACTGCAAACTAACTTTGCCCTTAATCCCCTTCCCCCAGCGTAGGATAGCAAACCCGACGCGCGTCTGGTGGACCTTCCTGCCTTTCCATCCTCCTCCTCCTCCCGACCATCGTCCTGTTGGCAATGGAAAGCCCAGCGGTTTAACACCTGGATATGTCACAACACACGTGCACGCAGATCTTTCAAGACTGCACTCTTGGCCTTAATTAGGTTACCTCAACACATTAGCCAAAAATATTGATTGAGAAACAAGTAACGTTGATTAAAACGCTAATTGACCCGTCCCAACGCTACTCGATTACTCGACCAGCCTTGGAGAAAAATCTATTGTTCGGTAAAAGAATGCTGCACTATGAGGTCACAGCCGCCACAATAAAAGTTCTAAGGTTAAGTTGGCAGCCGGGGAAGCGATAGGGACGTTAATTCCTCACAGTCTATTGAGGCAAAACCCGGCGATCAACGTAAAGCTGGTGTATCAGCGAAATGCTGAGGTGCGCTGTTACCGCTCAGTGAATGAACTTGTTGAGCTCTCTTCTAGCGACGAACTTTGCGAAAGCCTTGAAGCCCTCCGACGCCTCGTCTGCTGTTGGCACAATGAGGAAATTCGGCAACAAAAAGCCGTAGCGTCCCTTGTCCCTCAATTCGACGGCTAGGGAGTACTTGATTTTTGCCCCGTCGTAGACCCAATCGCTGGACGACCCAGCTGCAGAACCTGAAAAGAAAAATGGTCGAAAGGAAATAAACGCAAGCGCACAAAAAAAATGGAATAAAAATACAGGGCACGCGACACGCACACAAAAAGAAGAAAAAAAGGGGGGGGGGGGAGAGGGCTGAAGACCTGGAAGAACTACAAATATAGAATCAAGCACCGAACAACATTACACGCTGTCATTATTCGTATCTGGAGGAATTTCACAACTCATTCTAGCTTTTTGTCAGCATGAACCACGGAGACGCGCAAGCGCTGACTTTCGTCCAGCCTAGACTTCGAGAAAACAGATCGTTCGAAAGCACTGGTTCCATTGAAATACCTCGTTATGCTTCTTCTGCTGCAGTCCGTTATTTAAAATTCGCTTGTGTTCTCACCTAGAAGGCCTGAAATGGTTCCCACTTGATAGTATACGCCAGAACGGATCTGTATAGCTCTGGATACAGCCCTTGCTGCTGATATCTAGAACAAATAAATCGCATTATTCTCCTGCATGTTCGAAACAGGCATGAATCCAAAAAAAAATCTGTTGTGATATGGACGTACCTGGTCGGCATAATCCCTGGTATAAGTGCCGCGACCATGCCCGTACGGCACCATGATGAGTTGACTGTACGAGTGAACTGTGACATACCCTTTTATTCGAGATCCAAGCTCAAGAACGGCGTCGCGTATGGCACGACTTTCAGCCTCAGAAAACGCCTGCGCGCCCCGAAAGATATCTGAGCATGGATGGCCACTTGTACCAGCGCCTAGAAAGAAGCCACACAAGTAGCGGTAAAACGTGCATGACCAGAGATGCACAGAACAAATAAGACGGCAGATAAAAAGCAGAAGTGCCACAAAAAAAAACAACAACAATATTTTAACGCGAAAGTGTTTTATGCCGGGGTCCACCAAGACTTCACTGACATAATTTCCGTCACAGATGTGACGTCGGTAAAATGTACACGAACAGATGACAAAGAAAAAGTTCTTTTAAGTTGGATGACCTGGGGGTCGAAACCACGACCACTCGGTCCGCGATGGCAGTTGCCAGGCGCTCTACCCACTGCGCTACCAACAATCATGTACGAGTCTTCACAAACGCGCCTTATATCTCTCACACCTTCCCCCTTTCACAGTGATCTTGGTTGATGGGGGGAGGGGATCGGTGTCGCCGCCTGGGATCGGTGAAGTGAAGTACTGCATCATGACACTAACGAGCGCCGACAGGGAGCGCTTTGGTAGATTCAGCATTCGGCGCAGCGAGAGACACGCCAGCAGGAAGCAGAGCGCCTTCCCGCGTACACGGCTCAAACTACGAACTCTGCCTCTCGCGTTCCGGAAGCGGTGTGTGGTATATGCACGAGCAAAGGCGTACGTTACCCTATTACTGGGGAGCGCACACCTTGGCGTTTCTCTCCTCAAATGACGCCGCTTTGAACGAGTGCATATCGAGTACTAGTTTTATGCGCTTTGTGATGCCATCTTTGCGCGGGATTCAGCATATGCTGTGTCCAGGTGTATGTTAGCTACTTCAGCTACCACGAGGGTTAAATCATGAGCCTTGGCGTTAGTCGTCGCGATGATGATGTGCCATTAGGCGTCAACGTGAATGCATCCACGTCAAACGGTGCTGTAGCTGCCAAACCCCAATAGACATTGTGCCAGCTCTCGTACACCTATGTACAATAAACAGAGTTCATGCTCCTATGAAAACACGGTTCACTTTCGTGTTATACCGATTCATATGACGGAGGGATGTGTGCATGCGTGCGTGCGTGCGTGCGTGCGTGCGTGTGTGTGTGTGTGTGTGTGTGTGTGTGTGTGTGTGTGTGTGTGTGTGTGTGTGTGTGTGTGTGTGTGTGTGTGTGTGTGTGAGGAACGACGTGAAATGAGATAGAACCCTTTTGATTAAAAAAATCCTTGATATTGTACAAGAAATTTTATTTATTTATTTATTTATTTATTTATTTATTGTCTGATATGAAATGCGGTGCACACACATTTGCCGTCGGCTCAAAACAACTTCCAGTCTAGAGTATAAAGATGTCACCGTGGTCAAATGGAGTCAACCTGATGTCATTTTCGAGACTTAATAATATAATTATTGTTGGAGTTTCACGTCCCAAAACTACGATATGATTATGAGGGACGCCGTAGTGGAGGGCTCCAGAAATTTTGACCATCTGGTGTTCTTTAACGTGCACAGAACTCTATAGCAATTTCGTCTCCATCTAAAATGCGGTCGCCGCGGCCGGGATTCGATCCAGCGACCTTCGGGCCAGCAGTCGAGTACCATAACCACTAGACCACCGTGGCGGATTTGTCATGTTCGAGACGTGCGATTGGCACAACGATGACCTTTAGCTAAAGGTATGAGTCAGATGAGGTATTGCAACTCACCACCGAAAGCTGCGGCAAAGTTTCTGTTGGGATCGACACCTCTGCATCCTCGCCTACCACCAGATCTGTTTTTTCTCCAAAGGCGATCCTGAAAACATACAGCGAAACCAACTGAAATGATCGCAAGCAATCGATTGCAAGCGATAATCGATGTGCGCGAGTGTGTATGTCCATCATTCAGCCCACACTTCGATAACCAATACGCACGCATGCGAGAGCAAAACCATGCAGCAAAACCAACGCGCATACTTTTGTGCACATAAACTATGAATTCACTTGTACTGGCGTAACAGTTTATCACAATGTAACGTGTTATTTTCAGGAAGTCAGTTACGTTTTGGTTACTTTCGTATCGTAGTTCTGTTTGCTGTTGTGTGTACTTTTGAATGGATGCACAAACCTTCTGAGAGAGTCCTGGTTTCTCAAGCTGGCACGTTAATGTCGTGATAACTGGCGAATGAGCACGGGGTAGCTTGCATGGCATACCCTTGGTTTCGTACTGCGTTTGGGAGTCATACTGGTGTCACTGTAGTATTTTTGTTGTTATGAAGTCCCAGAGGTTGACAGAAACTGTGCTCCTGACTCTTATCTGCAGTACTCCAACTGGCAAGACAGCTGTGTACAAAGTTTTCTACAAAGACTACATACTTGCTGCTTTCACAGCGGGCGGTGAGAAACCCATAATTGGCTAGATTTATAATGATTCATAGCAAAAGTATAGCTTGCTGGAGAAAAAGAGAGAGGTGAAAGCTACATGAATAGCTGCGAAAGTTTTCGCAAATATTTTTGGTACCCCTACCCTGACTTTAACTGAAAAGTGTATTTATATTGTCCCATATCGTCTTCATGTTGCTATACCGCATCGCTTACGAAACTGTAAAATAAATCGACCAATGCGGCCAAAGCTGTGAAGATAAATAATACCTAAAAAAATAAAAACAAAAATTAGTAGGCTGATATTCACTTCGTATCAACAACAGTAAAAAAAAAAGAAACATAAATGAGCAGGAGATTGTGCTGCAGTGTGTTGAATAATATTTGAGGTCGCGGTAATTGTTTCAGGCATGGTGCTGTAGCCCCAAGAACTGAAGGCGCCTTCCCGAGGAACATTTCCACACACTTGTGCAATCACTGCGCATGAGCGAAATGCTTGGTGATTAAAATTCGCGAGAGGAAGTGAAATGATTGAGTGACAGACGAGGCCTTACCGACGTGAAAGTATAGGCATATCCGTCGGGATTAACAACGGGAAAGATGTAGAAGTCGAAGGTCTGCAAAAGGGTCGTGATGGTGCTGTCTGAACCATATCCCGTTGTCATTTTGTGCAGAAAGTAAAGCAGCGACGCCGGTGAAACCCATTCGCGCGCGTGGATGCCACCATCGAACCAAAGGACCGGCCGGTTACTTCCGGTGCTGAGCTGCCAGAGACGGGCATCGAAATAGGGAATCAGGCATCGGCAAACGTGACATGTCCACAAGGTTGATAGTGCGCAGGTATTAGGTTACTTGGCACGCTAATAATTATATGATCAGGTGTTTAGTAAGCACCGCACAATCTTATTGCTAGAAATAACGTTAATCTAACAATGGGGTGCCAGCTCTAATGAGTTGGATAAGAGATACTGGTTACTGGTGGTAATACAGCAGGCACTGCAGTGAGGTGGCGCCCACTGCATTGCGTGCAAATAACACTTTGGTGTCGTGGGCTATATGAACCGTTTAAACGTAATTTGTTAATTGTTTGGTGAGTGAACTTGCAGTTACCTAGAATAACAATTCGTCGCGCAAGTACAGCAAAACTATACCGAACCAGATCTATAAATGACAGTACAAAACGTATTCTTACAATCACTCCTTTGATCGGCCTTCCCTCCTGGGTCATTCCGATGTTTCTCACTGTGGCAATGTGGCTGTACTTTTGTGCCAAGATGTCCAAGAATCCTGTTATCTAAAGTAAAGATATATTGTGTACGTGCGTGTTCTTTTCATCGTGAACGTAAACCATTAGTCACGGATGGGCACCTTCGCTCTCTGCAACACCTTAGTTAAGGCAAGCAGTGATATAATTGCTCGACGAACGCTACTAGTTTGATTATTTGATTGAACTGTGTTAAACTTCCGTGACACCAACAAAAGCAATGCTTAATTTTGACAAACGGACAAATTGATCTGCTGGTGACGGTGGCTGGCACCTTATAGCCCGACATATTTTGTTTCTTCTTTAGCAGTTTATTATTTCTTCATAGCGCTGAGAACTTTGTAACCGATACGCGGTAACATCACTTGGTGCCCTTCTGCACTCTGTCGAATTCGTGAGCGTAAGCTGCGACATCAGTGGAAGCTATAATAGGCGTCGGCTTATCCTTTGTTTGAAGAACATATTTGGTGAAAACATAGTAAAGAATGGTGACCATACGTAGGACATACCTCTTCAACACGGTGGTATTTGTCAAAAGCGTAGTGTGTTATGTCTCTTTGGTCTAAAAAAACACCAGGCCGATTTTCTTCGTCTTCTCTGTCTATCCACCTAGGGGAGAAAATTCCGGTTTAGTTGGTATTTTTGTGGGTGATCTGTGCCTTGTAGAATTGTTATCGCGTTGTTTCGTTGTAGACACCTATATCAGTGTCATCCTTATATGAAAAGAAAAGAAAAAAGAGCAGTCGTTTTTTGTCCGTTTTCAATCGGTATGCTAAAGGTGGTACCGTTGTATGTCGTCCGTGATGATGTGGTACTCTATGCCAGCGTCCTTGAATATATTTTGTACTTTTTCAACCAGTCCCGGAGGGATCAGGATGCTCACATTGCGATTCAGTGTGGGCTCACTCCAAAAGTCAACCTGCGAAAAGCGAGAGTGTTGACCCTGAATGAATTTTGGTTCTTTCATAATTGAAGTGAGCACGCTTCCTTTCGCAGTAATGCAGAAGCTTAAAGGGGCCCTGCAACACTTTTCCAAGTAACCATCGAATGGCTTCATTAAAGGAGTTTATTGCCTCACGAATCGACCGCCGCAAAAACTGTTAGAATCCGTCAAGTACGAGCGGAGTTAGATTTGTCGCACGCTGTAATTGCTTTCTCTCTTCTCTCGTCCCGACGAGCGCGCTCGAAGCGAAGCAGGGAGGGATGGCACGGGGGACAGAAGTTACGTCACGCGCACGTCATGACCTTGGGCACTTTCTTTTTCTTTCTTCGAACGCGCGGCTTACTTTCAGTGTGATCGCGGGCGAGCGCACGGGCATGTGGCGGCCTCATTTGGCATCATTTGGCCCTATATGGCATCATTTGCTGAAAGAAAAGGGAACGATTTTTAGCTGACTGAAAATTAATTGTAAATTCCAGGCCGCGTGCTGCGCTATAATGTTTGGCTCGCGTGTTCTCAGAAGCCTCGACTACCAATCGGCAGCGTTTTCTGACCATGCTGAAAAGGTGTTGCAGGGCTTCTTTAAGAAGCGTGTAACAATAAAGCGTCAAAAGACGAGTGCAAAGGTCAGGTGGAATGCTTTCTCGCCAGGCGAGACTGGCACGCGCGGCCACTTTTATGAGGTGGCGTTTGGCGTAGCCATCGACATCATCGTTGTATGTATGGTATATGTTTGTTTGTTTTTGTTCACCCGGACACAAGTAGTTACAACTCACCTCCAGATTTTCTCTCAGTGCGCTGATGACATCCAAGGTTGCAGTGTCATTACCGATGTAAACGGAAAACAGCTTGTAACTGTCAAACGAAATGTCACTGTTAGCGTCTGGAAATGTTTCATCAACACACAAGAGAGAAGTGCTCTTCCTTTTTTCCGCTTTATTTTCCTTACTTGGAGTAGCGACGCTTGTTCGGCTCAGCTGGCTCTTGGGCCGCGCTCTCGGGCATGTCGATGCCCGATGCCTGAAGCTGCGGCTCAGCCGAACCGGCCGTTGTACTGGAGTCTGTCGCTTCCTTGGTCGGGTTCAGCGCGTCTACGATGGGCGCCACGGCAGCGTCAAAGATGGGTCGCACTTGGTCACGTACGTTGGTGGCAGCGTCCACTGCTGGTTTGGTGAATCTGTTGATCGCGGCAACCGGGTCGAAAGGCACGGGGAATGGGCCCAATGGGGTCTGGGATCCGTTACGGCTGGCCTCCTGGGCTGGTAGAGTCGCTGTTTTGACGTCCGTCGCAGCACCAATTTCGTGAGTTCTGACCTCGGGAGCTACGCTGTCCTGAACAGTAGTCACTGACGCTGTTTCAGCAGGGACAACAGTTTGTGTTTCCTTCTGTGGTTCTTCATCACTGGTGGGGCTCGCCGGAGACGTCGCACTGCCTTCTGATGGCTGCGTAATCGTAGTTGCGGATTCGTTTTGCGCCGCTCCGCCTTTTCCCGGACTGAGCGGACCTAAAACAGGTGAGAGGGCAGCTCCAATTACTGGTCGTATCTGATCCCTCACGGAAGCTGCAGCGTCAATGATGGGTTGAAAGACACTCCTAATCGGTCCAAAAGGATTAAAGCCGCCACCGCTTTCAGTTGGAGTCGCTGTTTGATTTTTTGCGGTGTCAGTGATCGGCGTTGCCGGTTTGTCCTGAGGCGTTTCTGCATCAGATGTTGGAACGGCGGCTTCAGGTGCGGATGCTGGTGGAGCTCCAGGTGAAACTTGTGTCGATGGGCTTACTTCGCTGACTTCACTCACGACTGTGTCTGGCGACTGCTTAGGCTGTGCAACTTCTACTTCCTGAGCATTTATTTCAGAGGTATCTGGGCTGGCTATTTCCCTGGAGGTTTTGAAGCCAATAGGCTTCACTTCGTCAGCAGTTTCTTGTATAGTTTTGGTGTGT
Source organism: Rhipicephalus sanguineus (assembly GCF_013339695.2). NCBI lineage: Eukaryota > Metazoa > Arthropoda > Arachnida > Ixodida > Ixodidae > Rhipicephalus > Rhipicephalus sanguineus. Next base: position 235,302,003 of record NC_051176.1, read on the forward strand.
GGCTTAGTGGATTTATGCGCGTCCATCTTGACGTGTGCGGGCTTTGATACATCTGATTTAGATACCTTGGTCTTAGGACTACCAGCGTTGCTGACAGCATGAGCTATAGTGTCTTTTTCATAATCTTGCTTAGTGTCCTCTCGTTTGCTAATTTTGTGGTAATTTTTGGGATGGTCTTCATTTGCTTCCGATTTTGCTGTAGTGACATTATGTAGAGTCACAGCCGAAGCCTCGCTCGGCTTTTTTAGGTCGTCAGTAACGGCGTATTCTTCTTTCCTAGTAACATCGGCGTTTGTATTTGTGGCTTCTGGGTGTACTGGTGTATGCTCAGTGTTTGGTACATCATCTACCACAGGCGCCGATTCAACCTTGTCGGTAGGTTTGTGTTTATCATCAGTAGTGGGTACACGAGTCTTGCTGTCTTGAGACAAGGTGGTGACGTCCTTGGGCAGTTCAACAGCGTCATTCGGAGCTCCAAAATCTCTCACATCCTCTATTATTCCCTGTAACGGCTTTGCAGGCTCTTGTGGTTTGTCTTCTGAAGGAGTGGTAGTGCCTGCATCCTTGCCGAGTTCGACATCTGGACTCTCGTGTGGCTTTTCGTGTGAAACAGTGTCTTTCGTGTCGCTTTTAGCCTCGTCTTTCTCTAATGAGGGCCTTTCGTCGTTATTAAGCTTTACCGACTTTTTAAGCTGAACGACGGAGTCCTTACCCGATGTGTCGTGAGTGTCGACGTGCTGCGTGGCTTGAACAGCGGATCCGTCACTTGCGCTCTGTTTTTTGGTCGTCAGAGATGGGTCATTGCTCACCGACCGGACACCCTCTAGACGTTCTCCCTGCTTCGATTCGACAGGCGACTTCGGTTCGACAGCGACATCAGGACTTGTGTGGACGACGGGCTGCACCGGCCGGTCCGGCGATCCTTCCGGCTTCAGTGGCGTCGGCAGCGTTGGCAGCGAGAGCGCCGTCACCACCATGGCCAGCGTGAGGAGGGTCTTGAAGATTCCCATCTTGTTTTCTTGGCACTGCAGGACCGGGTTTACCTTAAAGAGACCAGAAAGCGTTGTTAGTTTATTCTCATTTGATGTCCGGCCCGTAAATATATGCTTATTCGTGATCATTACTCCATGTCACTTATGACTGTTATAATAATTATTCGATTATCGTGCAGTGAACGACAACAAATTACATATAGCGAAATGATTGGCATGCCAAATATATGATCAAAGCACATGTCCAAACAACGGCAGAGTAAAACGTGCTGAATGGTTCGCAGTGGAGGTTGTGAATTGCAGAAAGAGATGCGCCAGTTACTCAGCCTATACGTAAAAGCACCTTCCTTCTCCTCCCACGTTACTACTCAAACAGTTGTTTACGCATTCACTCTACACTGCTCTTGACCTATCTAGACGTAAGGTATTACTATGGTGCGCACGTCCATCGGCACTCCATTTCTTCACAGCTTTGCGGAGCCGCAGGCGCTATTTGGATGTTGAATATGTTATGTAAATAATAAGGTATCGAGCAGGAGTCTCAATGGTTGTTTCATTACCCGGGAGTGAGTTCATCGCTCATATTAAAGAAGACCGCACTTCGAGATCAGTCACGCAGTCCACAATGAACATACCACAGGGCGCTTGTCAGATGCAATCTTGGACTCTTTCAGCACGGTTCCGATGACCATAATCACCTTTCCGAAAAATACTGCATACAGACAATTTACCTTTGTGCGGACATACGTTTTTAATAGATGCTGTATACCAAGAACAAATGAAAGAAAGATAAATGCGACACCATGCAGATGACTGGCTAACCTCTTGCAAGGTGTCACTGCGTAATGAGTGATTCGATAAATGTAACCGTGTGCTTGCCACTTTAATTATTCGATAGAGGCGGGGTAGTTCCAAGTGAGATGCCTGTTTGACAAAGTAGCTTTTACACCGGGAACATAGCGCACGAAGCGTCGAAGGGGGTATGCCGCTGCGCAAGACTTCCGTCATTCGCGCCCAGTCGACGGCAGCGCGAAATCGGGAGAACCGCGGCAACTGGGAGCATATACGTAAGTGCTTGACTGGGATTATTCAAAAATAAGATGAACTAGAATGAAGACACCACAAAAACACCCTCTCTGTGGAACGTTCCTTTCTTTCTTTCTTTCTTTCTTTCTTTCTTTCTTTCTTTCTTTCTTTCTTTCTTTCTTTCTTTCTTTCTTTCTTTCTTTCTTTCTTTTTCGTTCTTCTTTCTTCTTTCTTTCTTTCTTTCTTTCTTTACACACCTTTCTCCTTTCTAACCTGGCAACACGTTCATGACAGCGCCATGTGCAGCATGTTCAGGCGTCTCAACAATAGCCGCTCATGGTTCACAATGCTGGAACTCCCGTGTTCTCTTTAGTGCATAGAACAAAACTTCCGTAGTGAGGCTAACTGCGATAATTTGGTTCTCTTTCTACCTAACAAACGCTTTTACTACCAATTAACGGTAGCCAAAATTGTGGCACAAGCGTCTTCCTTCACCTTCAGTGTACGCATCAAGCACTTAACTGCAATTTTGCGCTCGTCACCTTTCTTTCTTTGTTTTTTTCTTCTACCTTCAGTCGTTGCTCCGCCACAGGTCATATGCATAGACGTGTCCCCTATGGATTTTGTTTCTTCTCTGGTCACCTACTATGCTGCCTTGAGTACCTTGAGAGTTTGGCTTGAATGAACTGATCACTTGCTCCACATTGATGTCATTTTTACAGCGAAAGCTGTTATGAGATCATTTCAACGGCCGTTTTTGGTGGCGTAGTTGTCCGCCGCCGCCGCCGCCGCCGGTGTCCGTAACCACTATCGCTCGAAATAAGAAAAAAAACGAAATAAGAAAAAATTTCCAGGATGGAACGGGGTTCGAACCTGGGTCCTCTGCGTGGGAGCCCAGTGTTGTACCTCAGAGCCATGCCGGTGCTTGGAACTGCCTTGCAAAACGACGCTATACAGGTCTCATGTCCAGAAGGAACCACATTAACATATGTAATTTACTGTGGTAGAAGAGTGAAATAACAACCACGCACCACGCAACGCGAATTCTGTAACCAGGCGTCACACAATGCGAATTGCGCAACGAGTGGGCTGTTGGATGCTTCCAACCCACTACAAGGGGCTCTGCAATAATTCTTCATCGTCATCAGGCACAACACCAACAAAGTGCGCATGATGCCTTACATGTTTTTAGCGGGTACCACGGCTCTCCGTTGAATGACGAAAAATGGCATAGTGGCTGCTGCCCTACTTCACAGAAATTATGATTTATAGCGTAGTGGGTTCCTCGCAAGTGCACTTGCATTGGTTGCCAAGGAAGCCCATGAGCCCATCATCCATTTCCTCAGGGTCTCAACAAAGTTCTTCCCCCTCTCTCTGTCTCTCTTTCTCACGTCAACGTATGTTATATTGCATGGTGGGAGAGTTAAATAGCGACCGGGCGTCACACAATGCGAATTACGTAACTGGTGAGCCGTTTAAAGCTTCCAGCCCATTACGAAGGGCTGAGCCACAGTTCTTCATCGACATCAGTCGTCACGTAAACAAAGTGCACATAATGCCTTACATATGTGTAGCTGGAACCTCGCTTCTGCGCACAATGACGAATAATCGCGTTGTAGGTGCTTCCCAATTTCACAAATATTGTGATTTATGGCGTAGTGGGGACCTTGCTAGTGTACTTGTATTAGTAGGCCCAAGAGAGTTTAGAACGGGCTCTAAAAATGCCGCTCTTCCAGCTTTCGCTGTGACTGTGCTGCGCTTTCCGCGCAGGCCTGGCATTTTTTTTTAAACGTCGCGTTTTTTTTTTTCTTTCAATAAAGTAAACCTTGCAATTCGACATTGCCAGCAACAACTGCGGTGTGCTTTTTCTCTCTTTTTTTTTTCGTGTTTAAGGCGAGATAGAGAAAGAAAAAAGGAAGAAAAAAAAATCACAGCATATCCACGCAGTGAATGATGATGAGTGGGCGAAGCTGCGGAGGTTCATCGGTAAACCGTGAATCTTCCGTGAATTCTGCCCAGTACATCATCACCGACGTGAGATCGGGCGCGTTTATACTAAAGGTTCGATGAGTTGTGACGACTTGCAGCCTCACTTTAATTTTACATGTACGCTGTGAATTTTCATTGTTTAGAAACCATTGCTTTAGAAAACATCTGGCGTCTTTCGTTAAGCAGCTGGCGTCTTTTCATTTTGCTTTAGAAACATCTGGCGTTCTTTCGTTTGCTTTTACAAAACATCTGGTGTCCTTTGTTGGTTTATTTCATCAATCAACGGCGTTTTGAACAAAATTTTTAT